>NC_056749.1:247016199-247096199 GCF_019279795.1 Protopterus annectens
TTGTTTAGGCATGCCAATGGCTATATATATATATGACCATTGGCATGGAAAACTGTTTTGTTTTCATAAAAATCAAATTTATTTATTTTTTTGCCAATCTCAGCCATTTAAGCATAGGGCAGTGGCGCGCAAACGGGATTGTGCCAAAAACAAAAAAATTGTAAAAACTCAATTTTAAGGGAAATCTGCATTTTGCCATTATGGTCTATGGCATGCAGAATGAAAAGAATACCAGGGAACAGTGGTTGTCAAGGGGAAAGACTCTGTGTAAGTGCAGTAACTATGGACTAAGACAGTGGAGTATGCAAACGAAAGGAAATTTACTGAATCACAAAAATCTTCTAAGTCCCAAACTGCACCTAACTGTGTAGGTGCTCCAGCCCGATCGTGTAACTAGGAGTAACAGACACAAAAAGAGGGTGTGTAAGGCATGTTGTAAGCACATTGGCATCCTAAGATGCACAGATAAGATTAGCTAAGCACATCTAAGGAAGGGGGTGTGTCTGAGGCTGTATTGACTTATTCCATGAACTGAGGAGCATGTTCACGCCCAGGGAGGGCCATTTCTTACTGTTTACATTAGCTAAACAGGTTTGTGCGGTGTGCACTGGGTCTAAAATAAAACAAAAAAAAAATGGAAATAGCAGAACTGTTTACATTTGGTAACTGGGTTTGCTCGGTGCGCCTCAGGGCTTAAAAGAGGAGGAAATGGGGAGGGAAAAAAAAGGAAAATAGCAGAATTAAAGCAATCAAGTACAAATAACATAGCTGGCAGGTGGAATGCATCATAGTCATCCAATCATACAGGCAGCATCTGCAGCACAACAGTATAAAGTATGGAAACACTTTACAGTTTGTTTTTTTCCCACAAACTCTGCACCATTGGTGTACACATGCGGGGGAATTTTAACTGGAAAAATGTTATGGGCTGCCATTGCTTTGATCCATCAGTATGTGCTAGAGGCTGATGGAGGAGAGGAGGATAATGCTGACAACCGCCATAGACAAAGGAGGAGGAAACAAGTGTTCAGACCCAGGATAACCTGCCAAGGGCTACATGAGCTGGAGATAGTAGAGCACTACAGGGTGGGCAGAGACATACTTTTAGCAAATCACCGAGCTGTGCCAGCCTCAACTCAGATCTAGAACCAACAGAGGGGAACCCATCCCAGTGGATACCAAGGTATGTGTAGCCTTAAGAATTCTAGCTACAGGTAATTTCTAAAGACCTACTGGGGACATCATGGGGGTCTTACAGGCATCTGCATCCAGGGTACTCCACCAGTTCCTGGATGCTATGCTACCATGTGCCAGTGAGCCCATTTACTTCCCCAACACCCATGAGGAGAGGACCAGCAATATGCATCTCTTCCGCCATGTAGCAGAATACCCAGAGGTACTGGGTGCCATAGACTGCATGCACATCCCCATCAAAGCATCACCTGGTGAAGAGGGTAGGGTCTACATACACCGCAAGGGATTCCCCTAAATTAACTGCCTGGTCATGTGCAATGCCCAGGGCATTTTCATGAATGTGTGTGCTGGCAGCCCCAGAAGCTATCATGACTCCCACATCTGGAATTCATCACAGCTGTACCAGGTATTTGCCAGTGGGGGCATCCCATATGGCCATCTGGTAGGGGATGCTGGCTATGCACTGGAGCCGTGGAGGATGGCACCCATCAGAAATGCACACGTACCCACACAAGAACGCCATAATGAGGCACACACACAAACCAGGATCATTATAGAGCATGTGTTTGGGATGCACAAGTCATGGTTCCGCTGCCTTGACATATCTGGTGGAGCCTTGCAGTACTCTCCAGCCACATGTGCACACGTGTTCATAGTATGTGCCATGCTACACAATATGATCCTGCAGAAACAGCTGCAGCAGAAACAGCATGGGGAAGGGCCACACAGCCCACCACCACTGCCAAGGTCCCCACAGGCACAGTGGGACTCACAGGAGGAGTACCCCTGAGCCTGCTCCTGTAGGCAAATGGAGGTGTGCCCAGTATGATCAGGCCTTGGGAAAGAGGCAATGCATAGCACACACACTGACACTGTAGGGACCCCAGGGACTGACACCTGTCTCTGACTTGCACACACAGTAAAATGGATGACACACACATCACATTATCTGTAACTTACCATGTATAGGCAGTGTACTGTGTGCATCCAACACAGGCAGCCCTCAAGCACCGTCCTCACAACTGCCACAAGCACAAGGTAAGTCAGTCTTCTTAACAATAAATAAATGGATTAGTATGTTTTGCTAGCATATCTATGGTAATGCTGCATGCATGCAAGGGAATGGGGTGGCCTACTGGGGTAGCAGCACACAACTGACAGCAGTGTAGGACACCAGGAAATGTCTGGCCAAAACTGGCCTCCACGCACTATGCAGTAGTACCCAAGGTGGCAAATTTCACTGCAGTATATGTGTGGGGACAACTAAGTGGGGGGGGGTCATAGGTCACAGTCATGGATGTCAGGGTGGGGATACCATAACCACCCCTTACACCCTCACACCAAGTTGGCTGTAGAAAACTACAGAGAAATGTCTGGTAAAGGCACACAAATGGTGCAATGTTGAATTAACCCCCTACAGACTCACACAGTGATAGCACAGCAGGACCTGCAGTTGCAGTAAGGCTATGAAGGGGAAAAAGTCTGAAACTCAAATGTATGCCAGTACAATCTGACCTGGGCTCTTTACTGATATGCCTCTATTCCCCAAGACAGGGCACAATAGTATGGTAAATGGAACCAAAATGTAAAGCAAATATTAGCACAGTCTGTGCAAATGGGTGCAGTTGACAGGTGTGCCCCCCATATACATACACAAATGCAGTAACATGTATGCTTGCAGGGAAATAGCAGCATAGCACACATTGGCAGGGCTGTAGCAATACACATGAAAACATTTTGTCTGTCCACAATATGCAGGGGTCAATGAGCTATGTGTATGTGTGGTTAATACTGTCTGGATGTGACCAGCACATTCTCTTGACAGTCATCTTGTAGTGCCATAGGTACAGTGCTACCTTTGACAGGGCCATGTGCAGATAACTGCAGTGCCAACTGTTATGCATGTCAGTGACACTCACTGCTCTGCCACTGACATACCTGGAAGTCACAGTGCTATGTGGAATATACTACACATATTAGTAACATCTTGAAGGATGTGTAGCAGAGGTGCCAAGGCTTTTGTGAATGTAAGTGCTTTGTGGTACTGTTGCCAGTGGTCATTCTCAATAATCCTTTTTTTATGTTTGCTTTTACATATAACGGACATGCCTGCACAGTTGAATGCGCTCTGTACCCACACCCATAACTCCCAACCTCTGACAGCAAGATGTCTGGACAAGGGCAGAAATAAAAGTGTAACAAAGGCACAATGATAGGCATGTGTTGTAAATATCGCCCTTACATACATTAGCTATACACACTGAGCTGAGTGGAGGAGGGGCATTGACTACAACTCTGATCTGAGATATATAACAATAAGTATCCTGTTTTGTTTTGGCTTATTTATGCTGGTCATAGCTTCTAGCAATTTATATATAGCACTTTTTACTGCATGCTGCATACTTTTTACTGTATTTTATTGCTATTAACTAATCTGCATGGTTAAACTAAAATTGTCTGCGTTACAGGGCTTGAGAATTAAGTTTTTTACTGTCACACTGTTTGTAAAGCTTTAAAGCTAGGTTCACTGTGCTCCTTTATCTGTTTAAAAACGTTCATTTTGTGGCTCCCTGCTGTGATAAACATTTCTGTAGTGTTTACTGTCTAAAACAGTGTAGGCTACTAGCTTTAGTATTGTCCCAGTTCAGATTTGCTGTCTTTGGGCCTGTTTGTTTTTGCAGTGATTGTTCTGAGCACATGACCGACCAGGCCATCTTGAATTTGCAGAAGCCTTTCTTTACCTTCGTGGCAGGATTGTCTTGATTGGCTGCTGGCTAGTGGGGGTTGGGTGGTCTAGGGCTTGGAGTAAGCAGTCATTGGTTCTTTCAAGCTTTTTTTTTAAAAAAGTTGTCTAAGGTTGTATCTTCTGGTATTTAAGCCCTAACTTTGAGAATATTTCTGTCTATACACACTGAGCCGAGTGGAGCAGGGGCATTGACTACAACTCTGATCTGAGATATATAACAATTGGTATCCTGTTTGTTTGGCTTATTTATACTGGATTTTGCTTCTAGCAATTTATATATAGCACTTTTTACTGCCTGCTGCATACTTTTTACTGTATTTTATTGTTATTAACTAATCTGCACAGTTAAACTAAAATTGTCTGCCTTACAGGGCCTGAGAATTAAGTTTTTACTGTTGCACTGTTTGTAAAGCTTTATAGCTAGTTTCACTGTGCTCCTTTATCTGTTTAAAAACTTTCATTTTGTAGCTCACTGCTGTGATAAACACTTCTGTAGTATTTACTTTCTAAAAGAGTGTAGGCTAGCTTTAGTATTGTTCCACACCCTCCCTGTTGGTGTCTTGCTGTTATACTTGGTGGCTTTGCAGTTGCTCACCCCTACTGTAAATTTCATCTGGGACACTCCTCCCAGTCTAGTGTCATTAGCTCATTCTACCTAATACAGAGAGAACATCTGAGAAAGCCAACCCACTTAGTTTCTTTCCTTCTGTTCCTCTTTTCTCCCTTTCTTATAAAAAAAAATTCCTGAATCTCCTTGTGTTCTGACTGTGCTTCTCAAACATTTTGGAAATATAGAGTATATTATAGTGCATTTATTAAAACTGTATCTGCCTTAATATTGCTACAACTCAAGTGCTCTAGGTTGCATTGCATCTGCATTGTTTTAGTGTGTTTTAGCTGCTTTTCTGTATATATAGACTTTTCTGTATATGTAGACTAGCTACTTATTCTACTGTATTACTGCCTCTTAAATCATTTTTCAGTTGTGCACTTGCCTTGCTTCATTCAAAATGTTTAATTTGCTAATTTTGTAGATTTTTAATTGCATTTACTGTTTAGGGCTACACACTCAAGTGCATTAGCCGTTTCTGTGTTTATTTACTGTATTTTTGCATTGTTTATCCTGTTTTAACCAAAAATCCAACCCCCCCAAAAAAAATACTATCTTGTTTGCTCATTTCCCGCCTTTCCTAGCTAGTATAGTCCAGATCCCAGGCTTTGCTGGTTTCAGGACTTTATTTTCTGTGTTCAGAGCTACCCAGACCTTGCTGTGGTAGAGGGAAGTCCTACTGCTTACCAGTGGGAGTGGTGAGCATTGTACTGCCTATCTAACATTAGAGGAGTCCCTTTTAACTTTCTGGCTTAAAAACGCATGTGTTTGCGCATTTTCTGCATCGTGCAGCACCGGAGGGCTACAGTTAGACTGTTCCAGGTGCCAGAAAGTCTGCTCTTCAAATTTTCCCTTAGAACTAGCTGGTTTCTCAGTAGTAGTACCAAAATATGAACCCCTGTGACTAGCACTTGCTCTACAATCTGCTGGAAAGCACTAGGAAGCCTTAAACTGATACAAGCACTCAACTCTCCTTGTTAATAAGGAGAAATTAATTGTAGGCACTAAACAGCCTATAATTGCAAAGTGCCCTGCAAAGGAAAGGGAAAACAGCTCTTGTACTTAAAAAAAAAAGCACCTAAACAGGCATGTCCAAGGGTCAGCTTCCGGTGATTTCTCGTGTCCACCTGGTGAATCTGGGCATACTGGGGCAATGCAGCAACTGCCTCATTTGCACAGACAACCCTCTCCCCCTGCCACCCAACACTACAACCTGTGAGAGATGCACTTACATAGCCAAACTGGAAGCAAAGCTCTCTCCAGCCAAGATTGTGCTAGACAGTCAAGAGGAGAAGGTTAACACCTACACTACACCTCAAGCAACACATAGCCCTTCAAAACCCACACCATCACCACCCACACATAGCAATACTAAACCCACATATGCAGAGGTCCTTAACATTAACCTGCCCAAGCAACAAGGACCTCCGAAGTTGAAACACAAACAAACACCAGTCACAACCAAAGTGAACAACAGCCCCTAAGGCAAGACAACGTACCCAACAGTTTAGTCATAGGTGACTGTATAGTCAGGCACACTGATGTCCCACTCACCAGGCTGAGCAAGGAGAAAATTACAATCAGCTGCCTGTCAGGTGCCAGGATCCGCCACATAACGCATGCACTCAAGTCACTCCACAACAAGTACAAATATGACTTTGTCATTGTCCATGTTGGAGTGAATGACATGAGATGTACCTCCCTGGACTAGATGAAAAGAGACATGGGCCCAGGCAAGTATGACCCTAGCCCTGAGTAGCATCCTGCCTTTGCCCAGAATGATACCACAGTATAAGGACAAAATGATTGACTTCAACAATTGGCTAAGCTTCTGGTGTCATTCAAAGGGGATCCAGTATCTGTCTGCCTGGGATGACATGATCATCAAACCACGATGCTTTGCCAGAGATGGTCTGCACCTGTCACCCCTGGGATTCAGGTTACTGGCTAAAGCTTTTGCCACCCCTATAGTGCCTTTTTAGGCAAGGTTCAAAGGACAAAACCACCATCGTAACAGATACAAGCATGCAAAATCTGAAGGTAATGCTACTCAATGCTAGAAGTCTAAATCTCAAAATGTACTCTCTCGAGGCATTCCTAAAAATGGAGAACACTGATATCTCTGCAGTAACTAAGACCTGGTTCAAAGCTCCAGAGAGCACCCCTGGAATACCAGGCTACAACTCTTACCACACTTTTTGGCCACCAAACCAAGACCGAAACACTAAAGGTGGAGGAGTGTCCATATTCACCAGGGATATTCACACCTCCAGGCTAGTTGCCCAACACAATGTATCTGAAATTCTCCAGGTACAACTAACACTAGGTAAGACTGCAATCTAAACTGTAAGTTGCTACAGATCCCCCACCATGCCCCATGATTCTCACTACACCTTTCTAAACATACTGGAAAATATTAAGATACAACCAAACACCCTAATACTGGGTGATTTCAACTACCCTGCCATTAACTGGGAAAACTACTCGGGTACCAACACCTTTTCCCAACAGTTCTTGGAATTCATAAATTCCAATGCCCTGGATCAACTAATCCATTGTCCCACCAGGGGCTCCAATATCCTAGACCTGGTCATTACCAACATGGGAGATAGATGCTCCACACCAGTGGTCACCCCCTCATTGGTCAGGTCTGACCATAAGCAAATCACCCTTGACATCCACATCTCACCCCCACCCCCAGTAAGGAAACCTCTGTAAAAGACTTCTCCAAAGCCAACTTCATGCTACATAAGTCCGAATTGACAAACTTCATGGCACCCATGCAGACTGGAGCTGAAAGTTCGACTGCTGAATGCTACACTAAGGCACTTTATGAGCACATCCACTCGTGAATGAATCATGCCATCCCAAATAGAACCAAGATGCTCTCCTCCAAAAAAAGGAAGCCAATTTGGTGGTCCCCTGCCATAAACAAACTATACAACAGTAGGAGGAAACTGTTGCAGAAAAGAGGAAAATCCCAAGATGCAAAATCTCCCTTACCAGCCTCAGTAAGAAGCTGAGATCCCTCATAAAATCTTCCAAAGCTAGTTACAAAAATAAAATTGCCAAAGACTCCAAAGACAACCACAAGGTATTCTATAGTTATGTCAAGAATCTAAATGGCAATGCTCAGATCTGCTCTGAGCTACAATAGAATGGCATTAAATACACTGATTCCAAGGATATTGCCAATATCCTGGCAGATCTTTTTAGTGCCAACTTCACCCCCTCACCCCCTAAAAGGCTCATCTCAATACCAAAAGATTGCCAAATTCCGGTAATCACAGCCACACAGGTAGAAACCGCACTCTCCAAAGTTAAGAATACAGCATCCATGGAACCAGATGACATCCCAGGCTGTGTACTACATGAACTACAAAATGAACTGGCACCGCACCTAAGTGTCATGTTTAATCATAGCCTCACCTCAAGCTTTGTGCCTACTGAGTGGCACACAGCTACAGTTATCCCACTCCACAAGGGAGGATCCACCTTGGATCCTGGGAACTACCGTCCCATCATTCTGATGAGACTGATCTACAAGAGCATGGAATGCATTATCGTGGAACTTATAAACAAAGACATTGGCAACCTTCAAACACTGGACCCCACCCAGTTTGGGTTTGTGAAAGGCCGATATTGTCTCCTGAACCTGATTGACTTCTTCGAATCAGTCTCCCGAGCTGTGGACGAGGGTAAGGCGGTCCACACAGCCTATCTGGACCTCGCCAAGGCATTCGACACCATCCCCCACACTGGAATCATAGAAAAACTTACTAAGCTGGGCATAAATCCCTATGTTACTTGATGGGTTGCTAACTGGCTTACTGACAGAACCCAGACTGTAAAAATAGCCGACTCCAAATCCAGCTCAAGACAAGTGACAAGTGGAGTACCTCAGGGTTCAGTCTTGGGACTGGTCTTGTTTGGCATCTACTTCTCTGAAGTACAGGCCAACACTAAGGGACTCTGGCTAACAAAGTTTGCAGATGACTGCAAACTGGGAGCCATTATTGAATCCCCAAATGATGTGGATATTCTACAAAAGGGCCTTACAGAAACAGATGCTTGGTGCCAGTGCCATGGGCTCAAGCTTAATGCCAAGAAATGTATAGTTATCCCCTTTGGGAAAAAACATGTACCCATGAATTACCACATAGGTGGCAGTATTCTAAACACTGAAAGTGTGATGAGAGACTTAGGGACACAGGTGGACAGTGGTCTCACCTTCGATAACCACATCACCACAACAGTCAGGAAATCCTTCTATGTGGTACACCTCATCACTAAGGGCTTTTCATCCAGAAAAATGAAGGTCATTGTCCCACTGTACTAATCCCTCATTAGACCCATTATAGAGTACAATGCCTCATTTGGTATGTACCTCACAAGACATCTGCAACAGCTGGAAAGGCCACAGAAATACCTCATTAAAAGAATCACAGGCCTAAAGCAGATGCCCTATGCTGACCGTCTAAAAATCTCCAGCTATATTCTGTGGCATATCGTCTACTCAGAGGCGATCT
This sequence comes from Protopterus annectens, assembly GCF_019279795.1. Lineage (NCBI taxonomy): Eukaryota > Metazoa > Chordata > Ceratodontiformes > Protopteridae > Protopterus > Protopterus annectens. The sequence continues at coordinate 247,025,279 of NC_056749.1, forward strand.
CTGCTTAACATAAAAGGCCATGTCAAACCCTAAGCTGTTGGACATGCTCCACTTAAAGAAATCCCAATCCCTCAGAGCCAAATGCTCCAGGGATCTAAACCTTGTCATCACAATGAACAAAAACTGCTGGAGGGCTAGGTTCCTGACCCAGAGACTCCCCATACTCTGGAATAGACTGCCCATACATGTCAAGCAGAGCACCTCCTTGGTCCTCTTCAAAAGGAACCTTGACGATTGGATGGGAGATAGGAAATTCACCCCAGGGATCATGTCAATCACCCTGCTAGACAGGGGTTCAGGGAAGTAAATATTGTGGGAAGAAATATCCGGGGAATTGTTTGGCTAGGCTTGTATAGGCCCTATGGATGATAACCTAGTACCAACCTATGAACCTATGAACATACTGAGAAAGTTGGTAGGGTGAGGGGTTTGCATTAGCGGAAATTGTCTGAAGGTTATGTAGTCTGAAACAGTAATGTCTGTATTATTTTGTAACATCACTCTTCAATTATATGTAACTAACTTGCCATAAAAACACAAGTTTACACAGAAAGGATGAAACCTCTATCCAAATACCTGGACAACCTGCCAAAAAATGTACATTTGAGAGGTATGCCCACACAAGGATATGACATCTCAGGTTAGAAAGATACCACACAAGCAGGAGATCCCCAGCTAGTATATCACCAGGTTGCTGGACTGTTTACACAGCTGTGTGTCATTACTAAACTGGCTCTAGCCACACCTCACAAATGTCCTTGTTGGGCAAGAATTTACATAGCTGCCCTCATAATATTGGTCTATGCATCATACAACTAGTATTCTTCTGGTAAAGCACTGTGATGATCTAAGGTTGTATGGCACAATACATTGCAGTTTCAGACTACAGATATGTCAGAAAATGTCTGCTAAACAAAACAAGTACCCTGTATGTTTGTAGGAAGGAGTATTTTGATAATTTTCCCACACACTGCCCTACTTTATCAGTCCTGCTGATGTCATTTCCCTTATCAGCATCTTTGGCCAGTTGTCAGCCCAGTAAGCTTTGTAGCGCATGTGATAACTGTGTAACACTATAGTACAAATAACTAGAAATGCAGGGGTTCTACTCTCAGATCTGGCAAATGTGGGTGTGGGTGTATAAGTGTGTGTGTGTAAGTTTGTATGTTTGTAGGAAGAAGTATTTTGATAAGGTTCCCAACCACTGGCCTACTTTATCAGTCATGCTGATGTCACTCCCCTTATAGGTTCATAGGTGTGTATTAGGCTAATGGCCATGGAGCCTTTACAAGCCTAGCCCATAGAAGTGCCCTGCCATTGTGGCACCCGACGTTAGTTCCCAGTGTCTCTGTCAAGTAGAACCACTGGAGTGAACCCTGGGGTGAACTTTCTATTACTCATCCACTCATCAAGATCTCTCCGGAACAGGGTCATCTAGGTGCTTTGCTTGACATGTATGGAAAATCTGTTCCAGGGCATGTGCAGTTTCTGTGTGAGGAACCTGTCCCTCCAGCATGTTGTGTTGATTGTGGTAATGAGGTCCCTGCAGTGTGTCATGCAGAGGGATTGGGATGTCTTCAGATGTAGCATTTCTAAAAGAGCTGGGTCAGACATGGTTTTGCAAGTCAAGCAAAGATTGCCGCCAAGTAGGTGATATGAGACAGAGAATAGCTGGAATGTTTTGAGTCTGTCTGTGTAGGGCATGTTTTTAATGCCTAGGATCCTCTTTGTGAGGTACTTATGTGGCCTCTCCAGCCGTTGCAGGTGCCTAGTGAGTTACATGCCAAATGACCCATTATACTTGATGACTGGTCTAATGAGAGAAGAGTACACAGTGACGATGACCTCTTTCTTCCTGGATGCAAAACCCTTGGTAATGAGATGTGCCACACAGAAGAATTTCCTGACCACAGTGGCAATGTGGTGCTTGAAGGAGAGGTTGCTGTCAACCTGTGTCCTCAGATATCTTATAACCCCTACAGTGTTCAGTGGGATCCCATCAATGTGGTATGTAGTGGAAACTGAGATTTTACCAAAAGGGCTGATGCATTTTGTGGTGTTAAGCTTCAGCCCATGGTTTCCACACTAGTCAGTGGTCTCAGTGAGGCCTTTCTGTAGGATGTCTGCATCACTTGTGGAGTTAATGATGGCTCCCAGCTTGCAGTTGTCTGTGAACTTGGTCAGCCAGAGTACCTTTGTGTTGGCCTGGACTCCTGAGAAGTAAATGCTGAACAGGAGAGTTCCCAGGAGTGATCCCTGTGGGACTCCACTCATGTCTGGTTGGCAGCCTGACTTGGAACTCGCTACTTTCATACTGTGTGTTGTATCTATGAGCCAATTTGCAACCCCCCTAGTGATATAGGGGTTGATGCCTAGTTTGATGGGTTCATCAATAATTCCTGACTGAGGAATGGTATCAAAAGCCTTGGCCAGATTGATGTAGGCTGTATGCAGTGCCTTACCATCATACACAGGCCTGGTGACTGACTCAAATAGGTCAACCAGGTTGAGCAGGCATGATCTCCCTTTCACAAAGCCAAACTGTGTGGGTTCCAGAGTTAGGAGATTACCTATATCTTTGTTGATCAGGTCCCTGATGATGCGCTCCATAGCTGTACATATCAGACTCATCAGGCTAATGGGCTGATAATTCTCAGGTCTGTAGTCGCTACTCCTTTATGGAGAGGGATGACTGTAGCAGTGCACCATTTGGGAGGGACAAAGCCTGAGCTGAGACTGTGACTGAATAGGGCACATAGATGTGGTACCAGGTATCTTTGTAGTTCATGTAGAATACAGCCAGCAATATTTTTTGATCCCATGGAAGCTGTATTCTTGCCCGTGGACAATGCAGGTTTAACCTGGGCTGCAGTAATCCTGGGTGCCTGGCATTTTTCTGGCATTCTGATTGTTCCCTTGGGGGGGGGGGGGATAAAGCTGACACTGAATGTGCTGGCAAGAATGTTGGCAATATCTGTTGGCTCAGTATAGGAGGTAGCATTATGCAGTAACTCAGAGCACTTCTGGGTATTGCCTTGGAGGTTCTTGATATAACTATCAAAGGCTTTGTGATTGTTGTCAGTGTTTGCTGCAATTCTGCCATTTTAGCTGGCTTTAGATGATTTCATGAGGGATCTCAAGTTGTTCTTGAAGCTAATCAGGGAGTTTTACCACTCTTGGGACTCCACCTTTTTCTGCAACAGTTTCTTCCTTCTGTTGTACAGGTCATTAATGGCAGAGGACCACCAGATTTGCCTCCAGTGTTTGGAGGAGAGTGTCATGGTTCTGTTGGGTATGGCTAGTTCCATGCATTGATGTACATGTTTGTACAGTGCATTAGTGTATGATTCGGCGGTCATGGACATATTATCCATTGGCATGGGTGCTGTGAAGTTAGCCAGCTCTGTTTTTAGGAGTCCAAAGTCGGCTTTGGAGAAGTTTGTTAAGGTGGGTACCTTTGCGGGGGTGTGGATGAGATGTGGATTTTCATGGTGATTACTTTATGGTTGGATCTGACCAGGTAGGGATTGACTATTGTTGTCAAGCAATGGTCCCATATGTTAGTAATCAATACAGGTCAAGGATGTTGCTTCCTCTACTGGGTGTCAGAATGAGCTGGTCCAGGGCATTAGAACTGATGAATTCCAGGAAGCGTTCAGTCAGTGTATTGGTGCTTGAGTATCTTTCCCAGTTGATGGAGGAGTAGTTGAACTCTCCTAGTATGACAGTGTTGGGTTGGACCTTGAGAGATTCCAGGGTGTTGAGGAATGTGGATTGAGAGTCTAGGGACATGGATGGAGACCCATAGCAGGCTATGACCTGGATTGCACTATTACCCAATGTCAGTTGTACCTGAAGTATCTCACATGCATTATGCTGGAATACTAGTTTGGAGGTGTGCATATCCTTCATGAATATGGAGACACAGTTGCCTTTGGAGCTTTGGTCCATGTTTTGGGGCTGACAGGTGTGGAATGAGTTATAGGCTGGTAGTGCAGGGGTGCTGTCTGCTGCTGTAAACCAGGTCTCCATTACAGCACAAATGTCATTGTTCTCCATTTTGAGGAGTGCTTCAAGTGACTGCATCTTGAGATTTAGATGTCTAGTGTTGAGCAGCATGACCCTCAGATTACATTTATGTATAGCTGTTATGGTGGCAATTTGATTTGGAACACTGCCTAAAAAGGCACTATAGGGTTGGCAAGACACTTAGCCAGTACCTGGAAACCCAAGGATGACAGATGCTGGCCATCCCTGGCAAGCCATCGCATTCTGACAATTATGTCATCCCAAGAAGACAGATACAGGATCCCCCGAGAATGATACCAGACACTTAAGCCAATTGTTGAAGTCAATCATTTGTTGCTTATACTGCAGTATAATTCTGGGTGATAGTATACTGCTCAGGTCCTGCCTGGCCCACATAATGTGAGACCTCCACCATGTCTCTTTTCATGTAGTCCAGGCAGGTGCATCTCAGGTCATTCACACACACATGGACAATTACAGTGATACATGTAGTTGTTGTGTGACCTGACTGGGTGTGTTATGCGTTGGATTCTGGTACCTGATAGACAGCTGACTGTTACCTTCTCCATATTCAACCTATTGTGTGGGGCATCTGTGTGCCTCACTATTGAGTTGCAGTGGTGCAGTAGTAGTGTTGTCACCTCACGGCAAGAGGTTCTCCAGTTCGATTCTCGGCTGGGGTGCCTTCTGTGTGGAGTCTGTATGTCCTCGCTGCATTCATGTGGGTTTCCTCCCACGTCCAAAGACATGCATCTGGAGCATTTCTCCCCGGACCTCCGCTGAAAATTGGCTTCATTCTAAGTCGGACTTTCCCGGTTAACAAATGTTAAATAAATAAATAAAATGAATCCCCTGTGATTACTGTATTGGGCAAGGTGGTTAGCCATAGAGGCTTAGGATGAGGGACACACTGTGTAGGTGAAAAATGTGTCCTCTGTTTTGTGCTGTGTTGTGGTGGTTGAGTGGGTGTCTGTCTCTGCTGTTTGGGTAAATGTCTATTAAGTGTCTCTGTGAATGTGGGTGTTTGGTTTTTGTTTGTATGTCAGAGCTGTGATAGTGGGTGTTCTGGAGAGGTATGTGTTCCATGTGGTGTGCTGCAGGTTTTGACCCTTCTCCTCTTGACCAGCTAGTCCAGTCTTCGCTGGAGATTGCATATCTTTCAATTTGGTACAGGGGTATCTCTTACAAGTCTGAGTGTTGGGAGTTTAGGGTTGTCTGTGTACATGAGGTAGTTGCAACAGTACCTCAGAATGCCCAAGTGCACCAGGTTAATGGGCAAAAGCACAGAGAACTGCACTTTAATCATGCCAGGAGGGGTGGTCATAACTATTAAGTACTGGAGCTAATTTTGTGAGGAACGACTACTACTGATGGCTCTCAGGTGTGCTAGAATAATTGATACAAAAACCTGTTGAAGTGCAAAGCTATTAGGCTATTTGAAGTCCAAGAGAGAAAAAACTAGCAAGAGTTAAGGGAAAAACTGAAGGCAGACTTTCTGGCACCTGTAATAGTTTACCTCAGTTGTGCAGTTATCAGCACCTTTGGCAAGTTGGCAGTCCAATAAGCTCTGTAGTGCATGCGGTATCTGTGTACCACTACAGTACAAATAACTAGATAAGCAGGGGTTCTAATCTCAATACTGGCAAGTAAGTGTGTGTGTGTGTGTGTGTGTGTGTGTGTGTTATATAGATTAGTTCATAGTTCATAGTTCATAGATTAGTTCATAGTTCATAGATGGGAGTGTGGTCTAATGGTTAAGGTGTTTGCCTTACAAACACAAGGTGCAGGGTTTGAGTCTCATAAGGGATAATTGGCTAGGCTTAAAATGGCTCACAAGGGCAGTTAGCCTAGTACTAATCTATGAACCTATGAACCTATGAATACATGCCACAAACCTGTCATACACAGTATCATGCATGCCCTCATCAACTGCATCAGGGTTGAGTGTATGGAAAGAAATGGCAGGGCCAACAAGTGTTGGCAGGTGAATCTGTTGCAGTTAATGTGATGGCTATGCTTCTGAAGGACTGCTGACAGTATTGCATTAACCTGTTCTGCATGTATGAGCCTGTGGTACTACACAACATTGAACTGACATGTCTGAAGGCTACCTGTCTGTGACATTGGGTCTGACAACAGTGTCCCTCACACACCATTGCATGAATACACACCCGGTACATGTATATATAAAGCTGTACCTTGCCTATGACAAGGTCAGTGTATTCCCACTCTGCCACACTTCCTCTTGGGACTGTCTGCAGGGCCACAGCCTGCAGACACACAGACATCTGAAACACAAACAGAATACAGCATGTCAGACTACATTCAGTCAGTGGTATGAACAGCAATAATGCATCCTGGCTAACAGCACCTTACACAGTATTACATAGCTACACTGTAGTATATTCACCCTGTGCATCAGACCCATATTAGCATGTCCCTGCATTGATGTTATGGATGACAGGGATGTGGCACAGGTATCATCATATGCACAGGGTGTGGTGTGGGTTTGCCAGTGGCCTAGGTTGGGCCATAAAGTTGACATCATGTGTGTGTGTTTGGAGGGGTATCCAATAGTTGGGCTGTACAGAGGTGCTGTGTGTGACTGAAGGTGACCTGCCTGTGATACAGATGTGTGTGTACGTATGCACACAGTCACATCATGTGGCTGGCCTACACAGGGGTATGTTGGACAGCTATGGACCATACATGACAGGGTGTCCAGTTCACCATCTCTAGCCATGGACACAGGAACTGATCCTGCCAGGGGTATCACTGGCACCTCCAGGCCCAAGGCCAGATGCAGTACTGCTTCCTGATGGTGACTGCTGTCTGCTGGATCTGTGTCTCTGATGGGACCGACAGGACCATGTGCCCCATGACCTGCTCTGGTGTGATGTAGAAAATCCTTCTATGTGACCCACCTAATCAGAAAAGGGTTTGCATCCAGATCAAAAGAGGTCATTGTGCCCCTCTACATGTCACTCATCAGACCCATCATATAGTACAACACCCCATTTGGGATGTACCTTCCAAGACACCTGCAACAGCTGGAAAGACCACAGAAGTACCTCACCAAGAGGATCACTGGCCTCAAACAGATGCCCTATGCAGCTCGACTGAAGAAACTGCAGCTGTACTCGGTTGCATACTGCCTACTCAGAGGTGATCTCTGCCTGACATACAAGGCCATGTTCAACCCAGAATTGATGGACATGTTCCACCTAAAGAAAACCATATCCCCTTGAGCCACACGCTTTAGGGATCTAAACCTCACCGCAACAATAAATAGGATGTGCTGGAGGGATAGATTCCTGTCCCAGAGAATTCCCATGCCCTGGAACAAGATTCCAGTCTATATTAGACAGAGCTCCTCGCTAACTCTCTTCAAGGGAAACCTTGATGAGTGGATGGGAAACAGAAAGTTTGCCCCAGGGATCACTTCAATGGCTCTGCTGGACAGAGGCACAGAGAACTAATCTAAGGGGGTGGTGAAATCCAACACATTCTGACTAGGCTTATAAATGCCTTCAGGCAGATAGCATAGTACCTACCTATGAACCTATGAACCTATGTGGACAGCAACCCCGCTTCAGTAGTGCTGGTGTCACTGCCACTATGAGAGTGTGAAGGTACATGGCCCCGTAGAATCTCAGCTGTTGTTGGTACTGACCAACATCCACATGGCCGATGCCCATCTCCCACCACATGCTCTAGCACAGACATGCCATAGTCAAGGATTGCAAAGGTCTCACCCCACAGTCTATTCATGACCTCAGTATTTTGATGTGTGGCCTCAACAAGGTCATGTATGTTGCCATGTAAATCAGGAAGAGTTGCATCCACCACCCTGAGTATTTGTCTGGTGTGGCATTCACTACATGCCTGTGCATCCATGATAGCCAGAAGTATGTGTCTGGTAACACCTGCTGTGACACTTGCGACAGCAGCTTGATGAGCAGCAGTCCTCCTGCAACCACCCCTGTCCATCCGCCTGTGTGGGACTTCACCTGCAATCTGGCTATGGCCAGTGTCTACACTCACACCTGCCATAGTCACTACACTAGCCTGTTCCATGCCACCACCTGCCAACTGTCCATCATCTGTAGCCACTGGTGACAGGGTATGTGTGGGCATTTTCACTGTGTGTGGGGACAGTGTGGACAACAGTGGGATGCCAACCAATGGATTCAGCCCCCGACAACCCCACCTGTACCTCACTAATCATATCATCATTGGCGGAGTCTGCAAAGATAATGACATCAGTTCTATAGCGGGAGGGACCCTGAACCCCATTGCTACCTGTGAGGGGAAGACAACATATGTACATTAATACCTGCACTTTGAGGTTGGCTGGTACACATACACACACACACACACACACACACACACACACACACACACACACACACACACGCACACACACACGCACACACACACACACACACACACACACACACACACACACACCTACAGGTGAGGTGGCACAAATCTGTTACACAGACCTCACATTACCCAAATGATGACATGCATGACACATGGCCCTCAACATCATGAATTGCAGCCAGTTTTACTACATGTAACTAAAAATATAGGCTCTGGGATATGTGAGTAGTGTTAGTAGGTGATGGCCCTTCCCCAGCACAGACTGCACCCAGTACACATCATTGCTGTTCACCTGTATAGCACAGTGACAAGTACTACAGAACATACCTCACAACTGTATATATTCTTGCAGGATTTGTAGATGTCTGACTCATATGTTTACTGTGTTTCTCATAACCCCTGTGTTTGTCTGATACATAACTGGGATGATTTGAGGAGTGACGTCACTAATTAATGACATACATTTGAGTTTCAGACCTCCAAACCAGCAGTAAATGTATGGTCACGCAATTCCTGTTACACCAGCAACCTTCTAAGCTTACAGTGGATATGATAAGTGTACACAACCCTGTTAACATGGCATGTTCTTGTAATATATAAAATGAGACTGCAATAATGCATTCAAATATATTACCCACCTTTCATGTGACATATGACCTGTGCATCCAATCGATAACAAATGTGTTGTGTATAAAATATAATGAATGGAATATATACAATATGGTGGTTGCATAAGTGTGCACACTCTTAAAATGATACTTTGTTGAAGCACCTTGTAAGTGACTTACAGCATTCACTCTACTTGGGAAGGTGTCTATCAACATGGTAAATCTTGACTTGGCATTATTTGGTCACTCTTCCTTACAAAGGTCCCCAAACTCTATCAGATTGCAAGGGCAGCTCATGTGCACAGTCCTCATTAGGTCACACTGGAGTTTTGCTATCAAGTTTAGGTCTAGGGTCTGGCTGGGCCAATCCATAACCATGACTGTGTTCAGGTGGGGCCATTCTTAGGTAGCTTTGTATGTATGCTTCAGGTCTTTGTCATGTTGAACGTGACACCTCTCGCCATACTCAGCATTCTTGCAGATGCCTGATGGATGTGGGCCAGATTTGAGTGCTAGTTTGAACTGTTCAGAATTCCCAAGACTCTGACTACAGGCCCAGTTCCAGCTTTAGAACAGCACCCCCACAGCAGGCTAATGCCACCAGCGTGGTTCACAATGGGGATGGTGATCTTCAGGTGAAGAGAGGTGTTGCTTGTGCAACACACGTACCTTTTGGTATTGTGGCTGTGAGGTCGATCCATAGTCTCATTACACCATAACACATTTTCACACATGCCTCTGGGGGATTTGATGTGCTGTATTGCAAGTTGTATTCACCCCTGGATGTTTTTGGTGTGGGGAAATGCTTCCATCTTCTGACACTGCCCCATAGGCCAGACTTATGCAGAATATGGGAGATTGTTCTCACATGTAGTACACAACACCAGTACTTGCAAGAGATTCCTGCAGCTCCCTCAGTGTTGCTGTATGTCTCCTGGCAGCCTCCCTGACCAGGTTTGGACATGTCTTTTCATCAGTTTTGGAGGGACCTCAGGTTCTTTTCAACAGCATTGTTGTCCCATATTCAATCCACCTTTTGATGATTGTCTCCACTGTGTTCCAGGGTGTATACAATGCTGTGGTAATGTTGTTCCCTACTCCTGCGTGATACCTTTCAAATATGAGATCCCTTTGCTGCTTTGTAAGCTGTCTGCAAGCCATGACTGTTGATGTTGCAGGCAACTGAGTAAATGTCATGAATATCCTGCTTGCACAGCAGACTGTCATTTGGTGTTACTCAGAGTGCCTTTACTTGATGGCAGGTGTGTACCCAAGCAGACTGAATGCTGTCAGTAAATCACAAACTGCTGCAATAAAATATTATTTGAATGGTGTGCACACATATGCATCTACTTTTTGTAAGGTTTGTATACTCCATATTTGCTGCCCAACAGATTGATTAGTTTTACAAGTGAATTGTTCAGGTTATGGGTCACATTAAAGGTTGGAAAAGGTGTGGACTGACATATTGTAGTCTCACGTTGTATATATCACAAACACCTGGCATCTTAACAGGGGTGTGTACACTGTTTATATCCACTGTATAACAGTAATGTTTCACACATGTCCCTACCTTAGGCCATTTGCCCTCCCCCCCTATTTTACTGGTCTCTGTCCAGATGTCTTGCACTGACAGGTTGCGAGATATGCTACAGGAATGTTACATTCTCTTCAGATAGGTGCCTGTGGTGACCACTGTGATGCAATCAATGCAGTTAACCCCATCACAAGTGAACATGCACATAAAGCAATACTGCTATGAGTGACAGTTGTGTGCATAGTAAATTGCATGCCCTTCACATGCCTGGGGTATTGGCAAACCACAACAGAACAATTCCATACTCACCAGCTTCAGGCTGCTGTTCCACATGCAGACCAGAGGGACCTAGGTAGTTGTGGGACAGAGGTATTGTCAGCTGACTCACATGTGGCATTGATACAGGATGGATGCAGCATGTCTGCACATTTACAGTACAATCCCCAATACTACACAATTAGCTGTCCTCCACCATAGATGTGAACTTCTGTGCATTAGAAAACCCCATCCACAACTGCAATCTGACCTGACACATGCATGTAGGTACTCTACAGATACAAGTATGTCTGCTACACTAGCCTAGTAATTTCCACTGGGGCCTTACCTGCATGCTCCTCGTCTACTGTCTCGGTGCCACCCACCTCTATCATGTGGGGGTCTGTACCCTAATGTTGTACTGGGATGGATGCCCCAAGGTTGGTGAGGAGCTCCTCGGTGGATGTCAGTGGGGGCTGCATGGTGGGCCTCCATCTGTGGCTGAGTGGTCCCTGGCCATGCAGCAGCCCTTTGCTGGGCATAGCGTATAAGGTCGGTTGCACGATGACGGCCTTGCTCGTATGTACATGCATGCAGGCCGACATCGTTTACCCTGTGGAGAAGGTCATCCCACAGGGTGGTCCTCTCCCACAGATGTTGCTGGCTCACCCCAAACATTATTGCATGGTTTTGTAGTATGGCTTCTATGATGATGGTTGTCTCAGCCACTGAAAATGTTGCCCTCCACTGATGCAACATTGGACCTGAAAGACATAAACAGGGAAACACATCACAGGACCTCATACATCTGGCAACAGTATGTACAGAACCTGCACATGTACATTGAATACCAGTAGCCACCACTCACAACCACACCATACCCCTGTAATCTATCAGCAAAGTATCAACTTGCATTGCACTTCTTGTCCTGACGTGTCATATTCCCCCCATGAGGACCAGTTAATTGCATAATCCTCTATTCCTCATTCAGGTCTGTGTAGAGGGATGACATTGGCTATCTTCCATGTGAATGGGGTGTGGATGGTGCCGAGGCTTGGTGTGACTACAGTGTGTAATGGAGTTGGGAGCGCATGCCTGAGTTCATGTAGGATGTGGACAGGGATGTTATCAGATCCCATGGAGACTTATGTTTGTTGCGTTTCAGTAGGCAATATGTACCTGCTCACTGGTGATAAGGGGAGGGGTGCGGGTGCTGTGCCAGGGGGGGTGATGTTTGCCCTAACCCTATCTGCAGCAGGTTGGCTATACCTATGATCTGTGTGTATGTGGTCTGATTGATCACCATTGCATGTTGGGTTGGTTTGTTGCCTCTGAGATTGCAGACATATGGGAAGATGGCCTTATGATTGGCCTTTGTGGATGTGTCCAATTTGTACTCATAGTTAGCCTTACAGTAATCCACCTGTGACCTTATATGCTTGTTCAGACAATGGCTGACTTGATGCCAGGTTGGTGCCTGCTCCTACTTTGCCCTGTACAGCCAATATAGGGACCAGATCTGTGGTTTCTTTATTGATGCTGTCCAGCAAAGGGGATTTCTCTACTGTGGTGGAGGCAAGTTTTACAAGTAAGGTATTGCTGAGTCCAAGCAGCTATGTAGGTGTTCATATACCTGTTTATAGTAGGCATGGACACAAAGTCATAACACAGTTGGACACATCTCCAATTTCAAACTGATAATCATGCTTACTGTAGTACCTATGGCTGTGTCAAGGCAATGCAAAAACCAGTAGCTGTAGAAACGTCACTCTGTTGGATGCACAGTAACTAAGATTACACACACGTACAACATGTACAGCTTATTTAACTGATATTTTGCATCCCATGTCTGTTGGTATGAGGTGGTCAGATACACCTACTCATACTGACGTGCACAGGTAATACCTGATACACATTTCTGTTCTGTGTCAGTATGGCACACTGTATTCACACTCTTGCTGCCGAGTCATCCCTCTCAACCCATTAGAGCAGGACATTTGTAGGATGCCACACATACATGGGGGCAATGGGACAAAATTAGTGACACTGTCTTAATATTGCCATAACACACTTGAGTCATCCGATAACACAGTAGCCTTTGCATTGACAGGCATATCTGGAGATGTATAATAGTCATATGGCAGGAAGAGAGGAGAAAGGCTAGGAGTGTGGTAGTGAGGGTAAGAACTTTTAATGTTGGCAGTATGACTGGTGTAGGGACAGAGCTAGCTGATATGATGGCCAGGGGAAGGTTGATATATTGTGTGCGCAAGAGACCAGATGGAAGGGGAGTACAGCTAGGTGCATGGGAGGAAGGTCACAATTGTGGATGAGAAGAGAAAGAGGGTAGGGTTTATCCTGAAGGAACAGTATGCCAAGAGTGTTTTTTTGAGGGTAAAATGAGTGTCTGATAGAGTGATGTTTATGAAGCTGGAAACTGATGGTGTAATGATGACTGTTGTTAATGCATATGCTATACAAGTTGGTTGTGCGATGGATGAGAAAGAGAAATGTGAATTCACTTGGATGACATGGTGATGACTGTGCCCAAGGGTGACTGAGTGATGATTGCAGCAGATTTCAATGGGCATGTTGTTGAAGGGAACAGAGGGGATGAGGAAGTGATGGGTATGTATGGTGTTAAGCATAGGAATGCAGACAGTGAGATGGTAGTGAATTTTGCAAAAAGGATGGACATGGCTGTGGTGAACACATACTATAACACAAGGGAGGAGCATAGGGTGACATACAAGAGTGGAGGAAGATGCACACAGGTGGAATATATCCAATGTAGGAGGGCCAGTTTGAAGGAGATTGGAGACTGTAAAGTGGTGACAGGAAAGTGTAGTCAGGCAGCATAGAATGTTGGCCTGCGAGATGACGTTGGTGATCAAGAAGAGGAGAAGTGTGAGGGCAGCACCAAGGATCAAATGGTGGGAACTGGAAAAGGGTGATTGTGAGGTGGAGTTCAGGGAAGAGTTAAGACAGGCACTGGATGGCAGTGAGGATTTACCAAATATCTGGGTAAGTACAGCACAGCTAGTAAGGGAGATGGCTAGAAAGGTGCTTGGTGTGACATGTAGATGGAGGAAGGAGTACAAGGAGATCTGGTGTTGACTGAGGAAGTACAGGACATTATACAGAGAAAGAGGTTGGGGAAGAAGGAGAGGGATTGTCAGAGGGATGAGGAAAGTAGACAGGAGTATAAGGAGATGAGGTGCATGGCAAAGAGAGAGGTGGCAAAGTCTAAGGATGAGGCATATGAAGAGTTGTATGACAGGTTGAACACTAAGGAGGGATGAAAGGACTTGTACCAATTGGCTAAACAGAGGGACTGAGCTAGGAAAGATGTGCAGCAGATAAGGGTGATAAAGGATAATGAGGAAAATGTACACACAAATGAGGGGAGTGTGTTGAGCAGATGGACAGAGTACTTTGAGAGACTGATGAATGAAGAGAATGAGACAGAGAAGGTTGGATGATGTGGGTATGGTGAATCAGAAAGTGCAATGGCTTACCAAAGAGGAAGTAATGATAGCTATGAAGAGGATGAATACTGGAAAGACTAGTGGTCCACATGACATACCTGTGGAAGCCTGAAGTTGTTTCTTGGAAATGGTAGTGGTGTTTTTAACCAGATTGTTTAATGATATCTTGGAAAGTGAGAGGTTGCATGAGGAGTGGAGAGAAAGTGTTTGGGTACCATTTTAAGAACAGGCTTGATGTGCAGAGCTGTACTAACTACAGAGGGATAACATTGATCAGTCACAGCATGAAGTTATGGGAAAGAGTAGTGGCAGCTAGGTTAAGCAGGGAGGTGATGAGTAGTGGTCAGCAGTATGGTATCATGCCAGGAAAGAGCACTACAGATGCGATGTTTGCTCCAAGAGTGTTGATGGATAAGTCCAGAGGAGGTCAGGAGTTGCTTTGTGTCTTTATGGTCTCAGAGAAAGCACATGACAGGGTGCCTAGAGAGGAGTTGTGGTATTGTATGAGGAAGTCACGAGTGGCAGAGATATATATAAGAGTGGTACAGGATATGTACAAGGGTGGTGTGACAGCAGTGAGGTCTGTGGTGGGAGTAATGGATGCATTTAAGGTAGAGGTGGGATGACATCAGGGATCAGCTGTGAGCCCTTTCTTATTTGCAGTGGTGATGGACAGATTGACAGACAAGATAATACAAGAGTTCCTGTTGACTATGTTTGCAGATGACATTGAGAACTGTATTGAGAGTAGGGAATAGATTTAGGAGAACCTGAAGAGGTGGGGATATGCTCTAGAGGGGAGAGGAATTAAGGTCAGCAGGACTATGACAAAATATTTGTGTGTGAATGAGAAGGAGGATAGAAGAATGCTGAGGATGCAGGGAGTAGAGTTAGCAAAGGTGGATGTGTTGAAATGATTGGGATCAACATTTCAGAGTAATGATGAATGTGGATGACAGGTGAAGAAGAGAGTACAGGCAGGATGGAGAGGGTGGAGAAGAGTGTCAGGAGTGATTTGTGACAGACGAGTACCAGTAAAATTGAAAGGGAAGGTCTACAAGAGGGTAGTGAAACCAGCTATGTTATATGGGTTGGAGACAGTGGCATTGACAAAAAGGCAGGAATCAGAGCTGGATGTGGCAAAGTTACAGATGTTAGGATTTGCACTGGGTGTGATGAGGGTGCACAGGATTATCAATGTGTATAGGAGAGGGTCAGCCCATGTTGGACGGTTTTGAGACAAAGCTGGAGAGGCAAGATTACATCAGTTTGGACATGTGCTGAGGAGGGATGTTGAGTATATTGGGAAAATGATGGTAAGGGTGTAGCTGCCAGGTAAGAGGAAAAGAGGAAGGCCTCAGATAATGTTTCTGGATCTGATGAGAGAAGACATGCAGGTGGTTGGTGTGACAGAGCAAGATGCAGAGGACAGGCAGAAATGGCAACATAAGATCCACTGTGGCGACCCCTAATGGGAACAATGAGAGGAAAAAGAATTAGATGTTGTAATGTCTGTCCTCACATATTTGCCAAGAATTTGCCAGACATAACACAACTCTATGAGTAAATGACTATATGGTCTGTGGGCATAACACTGGACAGTTACATGGTATGAGCTCAGTATATCACATGCAGTTGAACATGCACATCTGCAACAGTACTTTACTATGCAAATACCATGTATAGGTCTCTCACATTTCTGAGACAAAAAAATGTATCATAGTTGTATTCACAAGTAAGATATGGATATGTATGACATCCCAGTAGCTGGCCTAGCATTATCACAGGCAGTATTGTTCAACACACACTCCAGTAGTAGTCCTATGTGAGCTATTCTTTTCTGGGATGACACAAGGGCTTGACCTATGATCTATGTCACTGCAGACAGACCCAGATGCTATGGCCATCAGTTCTGATCAGCAATATATCAGTACAGCAAGTCTTGTTGAGACATACATGTTAAACCTCCTATTTCCCAGTCTTGCATAACCCCTACTGCAGTCCATTACATGCTTACTTGTTTGACATACCCGTTTTTTCCAAGTGTACGTGGTTATATCCTGCTGTTTTTTTTTCACTGTTTCTCTCTCTCTCATTGATGTAGGGTGTACTTCTGTTTTGCATAGGCAGCAGCTTGCCTTTTGTAGGTAATGCTTATGAGCAGCTGATGGTCTGTGCTCCAGTTGGTGTCCCCTACTTGCTAATTGCATACAGAACAGTTATTATTCATATAGCCAATGGCATTGGCAACACACTCCTATAATTGAATACTTCATTGGCCCTTTTCCTTGCCAGTGAGGAGAACTTCATGGAGGTGTCTGAACAACAGCATCACAGAGGGCATTTGGAAATACCTCTTACAATCAAAACTGTGAAGACAGGCCAACAAAATGGGGGAGAATGTTCCAGACATAGGGACAGAATGTAAGTATTGCTGTTATACATTTGGATTAATGCTAATCTAACAGGGTTTGTGTGGACATAGGGTTTCTGCTTGATTTTAACTCTGACAGTGTTACGTATTTGACATAACTCAACTGTAGGGCTATCTGCAGAATGGTCAGAGTTTGGACTCCTATATCTGGTGTGTTTCTTAGACATTTTAAATCAGTAGCATACTCGGGGGATTGCAGTCAGTAACTGCTAACATCCTTTTGTGTTTCTGACCTCATATCCTTCAGAAAAGATATGTTACAACTAACCCTGTTACACCAGCAACTTTCTGTGTTTATAACAGCAATATTTCAAATATGCCTCTGTTTTTGGGCATCTGTCCCACAATTATGTCAGGCTTTGTCCAGATGTCATGCAGTAAGAGGATGATAGGTATGGTATATAACTATTTAGTACCTACACTCCTGATATCATCCCAGTGATATATCAGACTGCCAGACATGTTATGTGGAAGAGGCCTTATATATGAGGGGAAAGCCTGGACATTCTGTGGGACATTGTACAGTTGAGAGGTCTGTGTATTTCTGGAAATTGTTGACAGACTGTCAGGACTGTGTAGCAGTGTAGTGTGTCAATGTTATTTGTCCTGTGTAGGGAGGGGGTGGATGTATGTGTTATGGCTCCATTTCTATCTGCCTGTGCATGCTGCTCCTGTTGTGGTGGTTTATCAGCTGTATATGTTTGTAGGGGCAGACTGAGACATGTCCCATACCATGGTCAGGCATCATACTACACAGTGAATTGGGCCAGTATATGTAGGGGGAGTGTGTGAGTGGCAAACATGTTGAGATGTTTTTGTTCACACAGTCCTTATACTGCACTGTTCCTTCTGGCTTACTGGTATGTCACTGTGACTGTGGTGGAATTGGTTGTGGGTATGCACTTTCACACTGGTGTCTGTTTTTTCAGTGCTTTTACATCCCTGTAGTGCCTGATATAGTTGCCAATACATGTGTAATTCCCCCTAGTGGATTTGGGTTAGTGTTGCGTCAGTCTGACTGTAGTTTAGACAGTGCTTGGTGACATGCTTAGCAGCTGAGTGTAGTTTCCCTAATGTGATGTTATGTCCAGATATTTGTAGGATGTACTGTTGCCTGGCCCCCATAAGTGTTGCATATTTCTGACACATCAGTGAGATGATGTGAGGATTTCAGTCACTAACTAGTGAGAAGTAATTGAGTGTTGGAATTGTGCTATTTCAGAAAAACACACCAAAATCTGCCAAACCAGAAAATTATGAAGAAAAAACACACTCCAGTGCCACGATTCACACTATCCAAGCTGTTTACTGATGCTCCTAGTACCTCAGCTGTAATACCTTCCAGGGAACCAACAACTTGGATAGTGTGAATCGTGGCTCTGGAGTGTGTTTTTTTTTGTGCTATGTCAGTCAATATATTTTAGAACAGACATGAAGGTGTTACTGCAGCAACTGTGTCAGCTTATCTACTCCAGTTTTTCAGATATGTCTCTATTTTCATGCCTTTCTCCCCCACCTTGTCAGGCTTGGTCCAGATTCATTGCACTAAAGGGTTCTGACCCTACCTATTGACTGTCCGGATTGTTGCAATATGTCCGGGTTTATTTCTCATAATTTTGGTCTGTTCCACAAATTCATTATGTTTATATCCCTGATAAATCATTCTGATGATCTGCAGATTTCTGACAGTAAATGATGACATACATTTCAGTTTCAGAACTCACATCCTTCCAAACATGTATGCTGAAACAAACCCTGTCACTCTGGCAACATTTTACATTTATAAGAGCAATATTTAAAATATGTCCCTAGTTATGGCCCATTGTCCCCCATTTAGACAACCTTTGGACAGATTTCTTGCACTTGGAAGTTGAGAGGTATGCTTGTGAGATATGACTTCACTACATGTTATGAGTACACACACACACACACACACACACACACACACACACACACACACACACACACACACACACATATATATATATATATATATATATATATATATATATATATATATATATATATATATACATATATATATATATATATATAGTGTGTGTGTGTGTGTGTGTGTGTATTTTTTAATTTTTATATATATTTATTGATATGTATGTATATGCATATATTTATGTGTATATCTTTATTTATATTATGTACATATTTTTCATATATATGCATCTCCATACATATATACATGTGTATATGTATAAATATAAAACCTGACTGATTCTACTGAATCTTTTCCCTACTGTTGAATGACTCTACTGTATGATATGTTTGAAAAAGCATCACCAATCCTTACAACTCAAATGGTGTAGTGGTACATTGCTCTGGCTATGATGTACAGGACCTTGGGTTTGAAACATGGGAGTGCTGATTATTTTGTTGCTAGGCAGAACAGTGGCTGATGGAAACAGAGTGATTAAAGCAGTTTTAAGCAGTTATAAGTGGGTTTGTGTGACTCTAAGTGATGCCAACACATGGTTAAACTCCCAGATGCTTATTTTTGCTAGGCAGAACAGTGGCTGATGGAAACAGAGTGTTTAAAGCAGTTTTATGCAGTTGTAAGTGGGTTTGTGTGGGTTTGTGTGACTTTAAGTGATGCCAACACATGGTTAAACTTCCAGATGCTTAATCTGTGTTGGCTTCACTTAGCGACATTTACCAGTGCACAGATCCACTTAGCTGAGCTACTTGCTGCTTAGCATTGGCGTTTGTGCAATGCTTAAACCTGCTAAGCATAGCTGAGCATTCCTAACCATTGCTCACAGTTCATTCTTATAAAATATCTTTTATATATATATATATATATATATATATATATATATATATATATATATTATATTATATTATGTCCTTACAATATTATTATAATATCATATTATATTATATTTTATATATACTTTTTTATATATTTCTTATAAAATATACAATATGCTTCAGTTACAGTAGCAAGGGTGTAACTGTACTGTATGGGACACATGTATACATGGGTGGTTTCACATGTTATATGCACTCACACTTCCATTTTCCACCAGCTACATCACCCTTGGTGACAAAAAAAACTTACCACATATTTTAATATGAAAATAGTACTTTTAACACTGCTTTCCCAAGTAAAATTGGATTGCCTGTTGTAGTACTCAAACTGTGTCTGCCTGCATGCAAAACTGGGACCAATACATTACCTTGGTTTGTAAATTTCAGCTGTATATTTTTATTTGTCTCCTATTGCATATTAATATTATGTTATTATATTAAATGGAGAATATTGAGGTTTTTGGCCATGTCATTGAGGACTGCTGTCAGGACATAATGGCATACATTTCAGTTTCAGACATGTATCCTTCAGAACATTCATGCTAATGCATAACCTGTTTTCTATCGACTTTCTGTCTGTCCTCTGTGCAGATGGGATGACACCGATGCTCAGACTGTGGTTGACTACACTGCGGAATGGGTCTTTTATGCCTGTGTGCATGTAGAATGCAGCCAGGAATGGTATCAGAACTATGGAGCCCTCTGTGTGTTGCCTTTGAGAGGGCATTACAGACCTGCTTCCTAATCATGAGGGGAGGGGAGCAGATGCTGTACATGCACATATGTACCTAAGGGGGGACAGGGGGGTGAAGTTTACACTTCACCTGTCTGCAGCCGGTTGCCTACATCTATGGCATATGTGTATGTAGTGTTATTTACCACCACTACAGAGCAGATATGTGTGTTGCCTCTGGAATTATGGACACATGTCTGGAAGGCCTGCAGATTGGCCTTGGTGGATGTATCCAGTTTGCACTCAAAGACAGCCTTAGTGTACATCACCTGTGACCTTATTTGCTTGTGCAGAACAAGGTGACATGGCTGCCACTGAGGCACCTGTTCTTTCTTAGCCGTCCTGTGATTATTTCCAATTATGATGGTAGTTGTGTATTGCTGCTGTCCACCACAGGCATTCAGCCTACCTTGAGGGGATTGATATTGTCCTGTCAGGTATTGCTGAGGCCATACAACTATGTAGGTGCCCACATAGTATTCTGGTTTGCACCTGGACACTGCTGCTAGTTCCAACATATGAGACATCCTTCATGTGGGCCTTGCCCTCTTTCCTTGCCTGTGCAGGGAACATTACGGAGGTGTGGGGGACTACAGCTTCACAGACCATAAGTGGGAATACCTCACAGGACAGGACATGTGGAGGCAGCCCAACAACATGTGAGACAAAGCTCCAGAATTCAGTACAGATTGTATATCATTAGTGCTGTTATACATATGGAGGGTTGCTAGACTGACAGAGTTCATCTGGACATGCCTTTACTGAGTGGCTTAACATATGACAGTGATATGCCTCTGACATACCTCTCAACTGGCATGTTGCCCACAGAGTGGCCATGGGTTTGCCTGTATGTTTCGTCAGTTCCTCGAACAATGTCTGTTTTTTTGGTGTCGGTAGGATAATGTGAGGATTGTAGTTACTAACTGTTGACATCCATTGATGTAGTAGACATCATATCCTTCAGGGATGTTATGTTACAACAACACATGCAACATCAGCTACTGTTTCAGTTTGTAACACCATTATGTATGCTATGTCTCTCTTTCTGGTTCCCTGTCCCCCAAGTACACCATGGGTTGTCTAGATATCCTGCACTTCAAGGTGCAGAGGTATGGTATATCATTAATTACTGATTGCACTCCAGTTATCATTCCAGTGGTCTAGCAGACTCCTGGCCATGGTATGCGGCATTGGCCAGGATTATGGTTTCACACTCTGGAAATTCTGTGGAAATCTGTACATATGACAGTTATGTATGTCTGGCCATTGTGAACAGACTGCCAAGATTGTATAGCAGAATTGTGTGCATTTGTTTATTGGGCTAGGTAGGGAGAGTAGCAGATGTGAGTGCCATACATCCTTTACCTATCTGACTGTGCATACTGCTATGGCTGCTGGCAGTCTATCAGGTCTGTATGCTTGTAGGGGAAGACTGTGAAATGTCCTGTAACACCTCAGGATTCCCAGTACACTGTGATTTTGGACAGTATATGTCAGTGTAGTGTGTGACTGGCAATCAGGATATGTTTGTTCAGACAGTCGTTGTACTCTGGAATTCATTTTAGGTACTGGAATGTTGCTGTAACTGTGGTGTAAATGTTTTTGGGTGGACATTTTTGCACCACTATCTGCTTTTCACTACAGCTCCATCCCTATAGTGCATGCTATATTTGAATATACATGGGTAATTGCCCAGAACTGATGTGGGTGAGTGTCATGTTGGTCTTACTGTGCTTCATAAGGTGCTGGGTGACATGTTTGACAGCTGTCATGGGGTTTCCATTCTGTTACATAACTGTGGGCATACCTCTACACTATCCAGAGGCCTAGACACTGTCCAGATGTGTGGCTCATATGTTTGGTCTGTTCCCCACACAGTCATTGTCCTTGGCTAATCAGTAGGATACTCTGGGGAATGCAGTAAGTACATGTTAGCATCCATTGATGTTACTGACTTAATATCCCTCAGAAATGATATGTGACAACAAACCCAGTAACACCACCAGCTTTCTAGGTTTATAACAGAAATATGTCCAATATACCCCTGTGTTTGAGCCTCTGTCCCCCAATTATGCCAGGCTTTGTCCAGATGTCATGCACTGAGAGGTTCAGAGGTATGTAGTATCATTATTTATTGCTTTCATTCCTGCTACCACCCCAGTGATGTCATAGACTCCCAGACATGTAACAAGGAAGCGGCCATAGATATGAATATTCTGTCTATATATTTTGTGGGAAAATGTACATTTGAGAAGTCTGTGTATGTCTGGCCATTGTTAACAGACTGTCAGGATTGTGTAGCATTGCAGTGTGTAGATGTTATTTGGGCTGTAGTGGGAGGGGGGTACATGTAAGTGTCATGGGCTCTTTCTATCTGACTGTACATGCTACTTCCGTTTCTGGTTCCCTATTGCTTGTATATGTTTGTACGGGCAGACCATGACATGTCCTGTAACACTTAAAAAGATTCCCACTGCACTGGGACTTGGGGCAGTATATGTAAGGGTAATGTGTGAGTGGCAAATGGGATATTGTTGCTCGCACAGTCATTATACTGTAGTGTTCAGTTTGCTTACTGGTATGTCACTGTGACTGTGGTGCAATTGGTTGTGGGTATGCACTGTCACACCAGTGTCTGATTTTCACTAGTGTTACATCCCTGTATTGCTTGCTATATTTGCAAATGCATGTGTACAGCCCCATAGCTGGGTTTGGGTAGTGTTATGTCAGTCTAATTGTAGTTTGGATGTTGCTTGCTAGCTGAGTGTAGTTTCCCTAATGTTGTGTTATGTCCAGACATTTGTAGGATGAACAGTTGTCTGGCCGATATCATTAGTCTGGTCCCCATAACTGTTATGTATTCCTGACACATCAGTGGGATGATGTGGGGATTGAGGTCACTAACTAATGAGAAGCAACTGAGTCACCGACTTGTGATATTTCAGTCAATATATGTTAGGACATACAGTGTTACTACATCAACTTTCTCAGCTTATCTACTCACGTATTTTGGATATATCCCTAATTTCATGCTTTTGTACCCCAACTTTGTCAGGCTTGGTCCAGATTCATTGCACTAAGGGGTTCTGAGCATACCTCTCCACTGCCAGGATTTTCACAGAATGTCCAGATATTTGGCCAATATTTTTGTTCTGTTCCACAATTTATTTGTATTTGTCTAGCAAATCACTGTGATGATCCAAGGATTTATGTCAGTAAATGATGACATAACATTTCAGTTTCCATCCTCATATTCTTCAGTAATTGTCTGCTGAAATGCACCCTGTTGATGTAGCAAATGTCTTGTTTCTAACAGCGATAATTGAAATATGTCCCTATATCTGGCCCATTCCCCCCTCCACTTTTACAGCCTTTGTACAGGTGTCTTGCACTAAGAGGATGAGAGGGATGGTTCTGAGGTCTGACTGCACTGCATGTTATGTAAATACATTTTTATATATATATATATATATATATATATATATATATATATATATATATATATATATATCTATGGGATCCGGACACATGCTCGACTAGCATATGTCCGAATCACAAAACATTGAACACACATACACGAAAGCGCTTAACATCGACAAGCGCTTCTGTGTATGTGTGCCTGTTTCGTAGATTGAACTACAGTGCGAGTAAGGTAAAATTCCCTTTTCCCCACTGTAGTGCAATCTTGGAGTGAGAATAATAAAGTAGGGGGGTGTGGGGGGGCACAGGGGGGGCGAAGCCCCCCTGCAGAAACATAGATTTTGTTTTGTTGAACTACACATACACGGAAGCGCTTTTAGATGTTAAGCTCTTTCATGTATGTGTGTTCGATGTTTGTGATTCGGACATATGCTAGTCGAACATGTGTCCTAGACCCATATATATGTATATATATATATATATATATATATATATATATATATATGTGTGTGTGTGTGTGTGTGTGTGTGTATGTCTATATACAACACATGAATGACTCCACAGAGCATTCTCCCTAATGTTATATGCCTCTATTGTATGATATGTTTAAAAATCCAACATTAATTCCTACAGCTCAGATGGTGTAGTAGAGCATTGCTCTTACTGTAGTGTACAGGGTCATGGGTTCAAGAGTTGAGACTGATGATTTTTTTCCTTAATGTTAAATGACCAGAATGCATATGTTTCTTAAAGCATTGCAGATTCTGACAGCTCTTATGGTGTAGTGGTATGTTGCTGTGAATGTAGAACACAGCATCATGTGTTTGAGACTTGGCAGGGCTGACTATTTTGTTTTTGGGCAGAACAAGGTCTGATGGATACAGAGTGATTAAGGCATTTTTAAGAGCAGTTGTAACCAGGTTTGCATGAGTTTGTGTGTTGGTAAGCGATGCCAGCACATGGTAATCCATTTTAGCTTCACTTACTGCCGCTTACCCCGTGCTAATTTCTTTAAAAGAAAAGAAAAAGTGGTGATAGGAAAGTGGTGAAAAAAGGGGAACACAGAGGGAAGTACAGTATGAAAGGTAGCTAGGGATGTGCAGGATGGGTGTAGGAAAGGTCCATA
The DNA here is from genome assembly GCF_019279795.1 of Protopterus annectens. Taxonomy (NCBI): domain Eukaryota; kingdom Metazoa; phylum Chordata; order Ceratodontiformes; family Protopteridae; genus Protopterus; species Protopterus annectens. The sequence continues at coordinate 247,050,118 of NC_056749.1, forward strand.
GCTGTCCATTTCTTCTACAGCAACAGCTGTGAATTTCTACAGAATTTGGAGGTGAATTTGGACACTCAAACCCCTGGGAGAGGAGTGAGGACAACAGTGATGTGTTGCCAAGCCAACTGGACCAGATTACATGTGTCCAGTGGACACATGTGCAAAATGGCCAGCTATGTATGGGGCGTAATATTTTTTGGGGGAACATATGCCCTTTTTTTAAGGTGAGAGTGGGATGTTGGTGAAAGATAGTAGGTATATTTGAGGAGGTAAGTTGGGTAGAAAGACAGACAAGACTGACAAGACAGCAGACAGGGCTGGTATATGACACATGTGTGGGGTGAACACCTTAGACGAGGAGGGTGGTTGGAAATCAGATGCCCTTGAGCCCCCAAATACATACAGTGGGACTGAGGTCCCCACCCATTGGTAGTTACCACTGCATTTTCATGGCCCAAAGGTGGCTGTGCTGGGGGCTGGATAGGAGGGGCAGGTTGACCCTCAAGATGCACCAGGCGGACCTCAATCTGGTGCAGCAGTCCACCAAAATCCTTTTGGATGGTGCTACCCACCAAACCCCCGACCTGGCTATGGGTGACAGTTTCCTGTCTGTGCCTGCTCCTGGGGGGGAGGGCACTGTCCCCTGAGCCAGGTCCATCAGAAGGTGGTGCAGTGGACCAGTGGACACGGAGGTCCTGGGTTGAGCCCCAGATGTGCCGGGGCCCAGTGCCATGGCCAGATGAGGTGGGACAGGCAGATCTGCTGGGATCTGCATTCCCAGATGTGCTATGGTGTTGAGGTTTTACAAAATATGTTAGTCATAAACAAAACATTTCAAAATTAGTTTTAACAGCATGCATGGGTGTTCCAATTAACCCAAAATGACAGATTTGGAACAGTTGCATAGCAAACAGAACACATGCATAAATGGGACAATAGTAGGCATCATAATGGCATGCAGGTTACATTGATAGCAACAGGCCACTAGTGATAGTATTTGAACGGGGAACATTAATAATCAAATTATTCAATATTTGTAGAACAATAGGACACATGTCCCAAAAGTAGTTTTGGAGATAAACATAGCTGTTGATTATGTGTATGAATTATTGGTGCAGATAGGGTGGGGGAGAGAAAGAGATGTCAATTAACAACTGCATAGGCTTTGATTGTTCACAACTGTACTGATCATTACTCTACTCATTACTCCCCGGGTATGACCTCACTTTACATCTACCTATGACCTGAGGTTGGGCACTAGAATGTTTGTACACAGTGTATTACTAAAGCCTTCTTAAAGCTAATACATATATTTCCTAACCTGACAGACCCATGGAGGGAATATCTGTTAACACTACACATAATCACATATTTAAGGTTACATATGTGACACTTACAGGGGGTGCCCTGCACTCATGCTGTGTGTGTCTGCTATTGCCATACTCCACCTGGTTTTCTATCTGTCACCCTGGGTATTGGCAGCAGTGACCACTAGCCGTGACAGCATGATACTTGAGGGACATTTATCAGAAGAAACCACTTAGTGTATGTACTTATCTTGCTGTCTTTTGCAGCCTTGGGGTTAGACAGTGGAAGGGTTGTACACAGTCTATTAGTACAACCTTCTTACAACTAATAGAAACATTTCTTACCTTACAGACCTGTGGAGGGAACATCAGTTAACACTACCTTTCTGTTTCTACACATATTCACTTATTCAAGGTTACATATGTGACACTGATAGGTGTGCCCTGCACTCATGGTGTGTGTGTGTGTGTGTGTGTGTGTGTGTGTGTGTGTGTGTGTGTGTGTGTGTGTGTGTGTGTGTGTGTGTGTGTGTGCTACTCCCATACTCCACCTGGTTTTCAATCTGTCACCTGGGTATTGGCAGCAGTGACCACTAGCCATGACAGCGTGATACTTGAGGGACATTTATCAGAAGAAACCGCTTGGTGTATGTACTTATCTTGTTGTCTTTTGCAGCCTTGGTGTTGGACACTGGAAGTGTTGTACACAGTGTATTACTACAGCTTTCTTACAGCTAATAGAAACATTTGCTTACCTTGCATACCTGTGGAGGAAATTTCTGTTAACACTACCTGACTGTTTCTACACATATTCACATATTCTTGGGTGAAATTATGCATACAGCTTACTACCACTCTCAGGATTCAAACAGTGCCTGTTTGTGCAAAAAGGCACAATAAGGCTGTGTTTCAACAAAATGAGCTAATGAGGAACTGCTGTTTCTTGCTTGACTGTTTTCTGCCTAATACTCTCTTGGTTGGACAATCTGACTGTGTAATTCTGACATTCATGCATGGCAGATAGTTCTTGTACTCTGTATTAATAGTCTGACAAATAACAATCTGGAAAGCAATAGTTAACACTAAGCACTGCTGTAGGGAATACAGCATACTAATTTACAGATTACTATTCAGGGATCAGATCTTGGTGCATGGAACATTTCATATAGATGATCTCCTGTTTTACAGCTATACAATCTTTGTCAGATGAGCCTCAATTAATTCATGCTGTCAGAGCCATAGTTGCAGTGCAGAACCTGTACACATTTAGATTCATACCACCACATACCAAAGTAAACCCAACAGTCCGGGTTTTTTAGTTTTATTGAAGAGTACTGGCACTTTTATTGATAGATAAACTGTACATCAGTATTACGCTGCTAATGTTTCATTTATTCATTACACACAGTACACATTTTAACCTACTGGCAATTGACATTTTACTCCTTTCTATTTATTTGCCCTAAATACTGCAAGCTAGATTTGTACTCACCAGCCTCCTGGCGCAGCCTTAGCAGACTGCTAACATGGGCATCTATATTCGCAGCCTTCTCATCTGCAGCTGTACAGGAGATAAAGAAACATTTATGCATACCTATCAATCACTTACACAGGCTGGACTTTGGTGCACACTAATTGATACTGATACATACACACTTCCGGGACATTCTGTGCTCATGCATCTTGGGTCCACTGGTCCAAGAGTTCCCTCTTCCTATGCTTGAGGTCAGCAAAATGGTGCCGGACCTGCTCACCAGTTCAAGGGATGCCAGTAGAACTGGTGAGATCACATGCAAGATGGTCCCAGGCCACCACTTTGTACTGTGAGCCCTGGTACTGGCCCTGCAGCAGTCTCTCCTCATGGTCTTTCACTAGGAGTCCAACCATGACCCTGGACTCCTGAATGCCCTATGGTTGCACCCGAAAGCGTGAATCCTCACCTACACCAGCCATAGTGCCTGTAAGGATGAGCTACAACTGGTTATGGCTGTATTCCTGCCTGTAAGGTTTAAATAGAGCCAAATTCCCACCCTTTGCTGTCATTGGATCATTTTGAATATGCTGAGCTAAGCTAAGCAACAGGCAAACCTGCTTAGCTAAGGTTGGCAGTGCTTAATGGGATAGATGTTGAGCACTGCTTACCGATGTGCAAATCTGCTTAGCTGGGCTACTTATTGCTTAACATTTACATTTAAGCAATGCTTACACCAGGTGAGCATAGCTGAGCACTACTTAGCATTGCTGACATTTCATTTAGGTACATAGGCTGGTACTAGGCTATCGGCCCTAGGGCCTATACAAGCCTAGCCATAACAATTCCCTGGATATTTCTTCCCACAATATTTACTTCCCTGGACCCTTGTCTAGCAGGGTGACTGACGTGATCCCTGGGGTGAATTTCCTATTTCCCATCCAATCATCAAGGTTCCTTTTGAAGAGCTCCAAGGAGGCGCTCTGCTTGACATGTATGGGCAGTCTATTCCAGAGTATGGGGAGTTTCTGGGTCAGGAACCTGTCCCTTCAGCATGTTTTTTTCATTGTGATGACAAGGTTTAGATCCCTGGAATGTGTGGCTCTGAGGGATTGGGATTTTTTTTAAGTGGAGCATGTCCAACAGCTCAGGGCTTGACATGGCCTTGTATGTTAAGCAGAGATTGCCTCTGAGTAGACGATAAGCCACAGAGTATAGCTGGAGTTTTTTAGACAGTCAGTATAGGGCATCTGCTTTAGGCCTGTGATTCTTTTAGTGAGGTATTTCTATGGCCTTTCCAGCTGTTGCAGATGTCTTGTGAGGTACATACCAAATGGGGTGTTGTACTCTATAATGGGATTAATGAGGGATGAGCACAGTGGGACAATGACCTCCTTTTTTCTGGATGAAAAGCCCTTAGTGATGAGGCGTGCCACACAGAAGGATTTCCTGACTGTTGTGGCAATGTGGTTATTGAAGGTGAGACCACTGTCCACCTGTGTCCCTAAGTATCTCATCACACTTTCAGTGTTTAGTGTACTGCCACCTATGTGGTAATTCATGGGTACATGTTTTTTCCCAAAGGGGATAACTATACATTTCTTGCCATTAAGCTTGAACCCATGGCTCTGGTACCAAGCATCTGTTTTTGTAAGGCCCTTTTGTAGAATATCCACTTAATTTGGGGATTCAATAATGGCTTCCAGTTTTCAGTCATCTGTAAACTTTGTTAGCCAGAGTCCCTTAGTGTTGGCCTGTACTTCAGAGAAGTAGATGCCAAACAAAAGCGGTCCCAGGACTGAACCCTGAGGTACTCCACTCGTCATCTCTCTGGAGCTGGATTTGGAGTCAGCTACTTTTACAGTTTGGATTCTGTCAGTAAGCCAGTTGGCAACCCATCGAGTGATGTAGGGATTTATGCCCAGCTTAGTAAGTTTATCTATGATTCCAGAGTGGGGGATGGTGTTGAAGGCCTTGGCGAGGTCCAGATAGGCTGCATGGACCGCCTTACCCTCGTCCACAGTGCTGGAGACTGATTCAAAGAAGTTAATCAGGTTCAGGAGACACGATCCGCCCTTCACGAACCCAAACTGGGTGGTGTCCAGTGTTTGAAGGTTGCCAATGTCTTTGTTTATGCTCTTGCAGATCAGGCTCATCAGACTGATGGGACGGTAATTCCCAGGATCCAAGATGGATCCCCCCTTGTGGAGTGGGATATCTGTAGCTGTGCACCACTAAGTGGGCATGAAGCCTGACGTGAGGCTATGATTTAACATGACACTTAGGTGAGGTGCCAATTCATTTTGTAGTTCATGTAGTAAACAGCCCAGGATGTCATCTGGTGCCATGGATGCTGTATTCTTAGCTTTGGAGAGTGTGGTTTCTACCTGTGTGGTCATGATTACCAGAATTTGGCAATCTTTTGGTATTGAGATGGGCCCTTTAGGGGGTGAGAGGGGGGTGAAGTTTGCACTAAATCGATCTGCCAGGATATTGGCAATATCCTTGGGATCAGTATATTTAATGCCATTCTGTTGTAGCTCAGAGCATATCTGAGCATTGTCATTTAGATTCTTGACATAACTATAGCATGCTTGTGGTTGTCTTTGGAATTTTTGGCAATTTTATTTTCGTAACTAGCTTTGGAGGATTTTATGAGGGATCTCAGCTTCTTACTGAGGCTGGTAAGGGAGTTTTTTGCATCTTGGGATTTTCCTCTTTTCTGCAACAGTTTCTTTCTTTTGTTGTATAATTTGTTTATGGCAGGGGACCACCAGATTGGCTTCCTTTTTTGGAGGAGAGTGTCTTGGTTCTATTTGGGATGGCACGATTCATGCACGAGTGGATGTGCTTGTACAGTGCCTTAGTGTAGGATCCAGCAGTTGAACTTTCAGCTCCCATCTGCATGGGTGTCATGAAGTTTGTCACTTCTGACTTGAGTAGCATGAAGTTGGCTTTGGAGAATTTTTTTACGGAGGTTTCCGTACTGGGGGTTGGGGGTGGGATGTGGATGTCAAGGGTGATTTGCTTATGGTCAGACGTGACCAATGAGGGGGTGACTACTGGTGTGGAGCATCTATCTCCCATGTTGGTAATGACCAGGTCTAGGATATTGGAGCCTTTGGTGGGACAATGGATTAGTTGATCCAGGGCATTGGAATTGATGAATTCCAAGAACCGTTGGGAAAAGGTGCTGGTACCCTAGTAGTTTTCCCAGTTAATGGCAGGGTAGTTGAAATCACCCAGTATTAGGGTGTTTGGTTGTATCTTAATATTGTCCAGTATATTTAGAAAGGTGTCGTGAGAATCTTGGGGCATGGTGGGGGATCTGTAGCAAGCTACAATTTGGATTGCAGTCTTACCTAGTGATAGTTGCACCTAGAGAATTTCAGATGCATTGTATTGGGCAACTAGCCTGGAGGTGTGAATATCCTTGGTGAATATGGACACTCCTTCACCTTTAGTGTTTCGGTCTTGATTTGGTGGCCGAAAAGTGTGATAAGAGTTGTAGCCTGGTATTGCAGGGGTGCTCTCTGGCGCCTTGAACCAGGTCTCAGTTACTTTACAGATATCGATGTTTGCCATTTTTAGGAGTGCCTCGAGAGAGTGCATTTTGAGGTTTAGACTTCTAGTATTGAGTAGCATTACCTTCAGATTTTGCATGCTTGTATCTGTTACGGTGGTGGTTTTGTCCTTTAAACCTTGCCTAAAAAGGCACTATAGGGGTGGCGAGAGCTTTAGCCAGTAGCCTGAATCCTAGAGGTGACAAGTGCAGACCATATCTGGCAAAGCATCGTGGTTTGCTGATCATGACATCCCAGGCAGACAGATAGTGGATCCCCTTTGAATGACACCAGAAGTTTAGGCAATTGTTGAAGTCAATCATTTTGTCCTTATACTGTGGTATCATTCTGGGCAAAGGTAGGATGCTACTCAGGGCTAGGGTCATACCTGCCTGGGCCACATGATCCGAGAACTCTTCCATGTCTCTTTTCATGTAGTCCAGGGAGGTATGTCTCAAGTCATTCACTCCAACATGGACAATGACAGAGTCGCATTTCTACTTGTTGTGGAATGACTTGAGTGTGTGCATTATGTGGCAGATCCTGGCACCCGACAGGCAGCTGACTGTAATTTTCTCCTTGTTCAGCCTGGTGAGTAGGACATCAGTGTGCCTGACTATAGAGTTACCAATGACAAAAGTGTTGGGTATATTGTCTTGCCTTAGGAGCTGTTGTTGGGTGGCACACTGGTGTTGTGAGCTATGTGTCACTTTGGTTGTGACTGGTGTTTGCGTTTCAGCTTCGGAGGTCCTTGTTGCTTGGGCAGGTTAATGTTAAGAGCCTCAGCATTTGTGGGTTTAGTGTTGCTATGTGTGGGTGTTGATGGTGTGGGTTTTGAAGGGCCATGTGTTGCTTGAGGTGTAGTGCAGGTGTTAACCTTCTCCTCTTGACTGCCTAGCACAATCTTGGCTGGCGAGAGATTTGCTTCCAGTTTGGCTATGTAAGTGCATTTCTCGCAGGTTGTAGTGTTGGGTGGTAGGAGGAGAGGGTTGTCTGTGTACATGAGGCAGTTGCTGCATTGCCCCAGTATGCCCAGATTCACCAGGTGGACAGGAGATATCACCGGAAGCTGTCCCTTGGGCATGTCTGTTTAGGTACTTTTTTGTAAAGCACAAGAGCTGTTTTCCCTTACCTTTGCAAGGTACTTTGCAATTATAGGCTGTTTAGTGCCTATGATTAATTTCTCCTTATTAATAAGGAGAGTTGAGTGTTTGTATCATTTTAAGGCTTTCTAGTGCTTTCCATCAGGTTCTAGAGCAAGTGCTAGTCACAGGGGTTCAAATTTTAGTGCTACTACCTTTTCTGTGGAGTCTAAATGTCCTCCCCACGGTCAAGTGGCGTTTGAAAGACATGCATAAATGGGTGTGCCTTCTTTGAAGGTTGGGCATCGGGCTGGCACTTCGGCACCGTAAAAATCTACTGCCAATCATTAGCAGACTAGAGTTTCGCTGTGGCGACCCCTAACCAGGAAAAGCCGAAAGAAGAACAACTGAGAAACCAGCTAATTCTAAGGAAGAATTTGAAGAACAGACTTTCTGGCACCTGGAATAGTTTAACTGCAGCCCGGCAGTGCTGCACGATGTGAAAAATGCACAAAGACACGCGTTTTTAAGCCAGAAAGTTGAAAGGGATAGAAATCAGCCCAAAATGGCTAAAATTACAATTTCAGAGCTTGGAACAACTCCTCTAGTGTCAGATAGGCAGTACAATGCTCACTACTCCCACTGGTAAGCAGTAGGAATTCCCTCTACCACAGCAAGGTCTGGATGGATAGCTCTGAACACAGAAAATAAAGTCCTGAAACCAGCAAAGCCTGGGTTCTGGACTATACTAGCTAGGAAAGGCAGGAAATGAGCAAACAAGATAGTTTTTTTTTTTTTTTGGTTAAAACAGGATAAACAATGCAATAATACACTAAATAAACACAGAAAAGGCTAGCGCACTTGAGTGTGTAGCCCTAAACAGTAAATACAATTAAAACTCTACAAAATTAGCAATTTAAAACTTTTTGAATGAAGCAAAGCAAGTGCACAACTGAAAAATGATTTAAGAGGCAGTAATACAGTAGAATAAGTAGCTAGTCTACATATACAGAAAAGTCTATATATACAGAAAAGCAGCTAGAACACACTAAAACAATTCAGATGCAGTGCAACCTAGACCACTTAAGTTGTAGCAATATTAAGGCAAATACAGTTTTAATAAATGCACTAAAATATACTCTAAATTATTTCCAAAATGTTTGAGAAGCACAGTCAGAACACAAGGATATTCAGACAATATATATTTTTTTTTAGAAAGGGAGAAAGGAGGAACAGAAGGAAATTCTCTCTGTAATAGGTAGAATGAGCTAATGACACTAGACTGGGAGGAGTGTCCAAGATCAAATTTAGACTAGGGGCGGGCAACTGCAAGGCCAACAGGTATAAAGACACTACAGAAATGTTTATCACAAGTGAGCCAATAGTTATGAAATACAGTACAAGTATGCAGTATACAATAAAATTGCTATAAATATCTAAAATAAGCAATAACTACTGAAAATAAGCAAAAAAAAACAGGCTACTTATTGCTGTATATCACAGATCAGCTGCTTCTCCTCAGATAGCTCTGTGTGTAATTTTATAAAGTATCAGGATTGTGGGATTGATACATCATTACTGACATATTATAATTTTATGTTTACCTTCCATGACATTCACCTATGTGCTTTCATTAAATTATATTATTTTGTGACTATACTGTATGGGGCACTTGTATTTATATGGGCGTTTCACATCTTTTCTAAACTAACATCTCACTTTTGGACTTGTTGCAGTACTCTGGTTGACAAAAAACAGTTGCTACATAATTTAAGTTTACAAAAAATAATTTTAAGACTACTTTCTTATAGACAATAAGTTACCTCTTTTGGTATCAAACTGTGAGCACCTGCATGCAAAGCGGGGACTCTAACCACTACACTATCTTGGCTTGGGAAGTTCATCTGTCTATTTGCATTTATCTCCTAGGGGATGTTTAAGCTATGGTAAGCAGAGGGCCATAACATGCACTCCCGCTTAGCTAAGTGTAAACATTCCTTAAGCTTGAACAAAAAAAAAGTTTATATTATTATATTATTATGTTATATAAGTGAGTCTTGTGGTGTTCTGACAACTCAATCATGAAATAATGGCATTCATTTGGCTTTCAGGCTTCTATCCTTCAGGGACTCCTGCTAATACATATCCTGTTTTCTATCAACTTTCTAATTATGTGAGGGCAATTTTTCAGGTGTGTCCCTAATTTATTTTTTATTCCCCCCATCATTTGTGCCTTTGTCAACATGCACTGCTGTAAGGGAATATTGGCATACATTTGCTTTCAGACTTCTACCCTTCCATAATTCATGCTAATGCATGACGTGTTCTCTATCAACTTTCTATGTTTGTGAGGGCTATATGTGTGTTTTGTCCCTTTTGAGGGATTAATCCCCCATTATGTGTGTATTTGCACACATTTCCTGCTTTAGCAGGTTGCAGAAGTGAAACACTTTAGCAATGCAGGGGATCTTTCACAGAACCTGTCACAAACCCCCTGCATTGCTTTCTTCATGCTGATGTTTCTTTCAGTGTCTGAGGACACTGAAATGATCATTATCTCATTTCAGTGTCTGCGGACACTGAAATACTAGCATAATATTAGAGTAAATCACTAATATTATGCCACTTCATCTTAGAAAGTGCCGTACAGCACTTTCTGAGTGCAGGGGGCGTGTTCAGTGTCCGTGCACTACTTGGATACGCTTCCTGCACTCATTCACGGTTCGTGTCCATATAGGAAGTACAGCAGCGCACCTTCATGAATATCCAAGGCACCCTGCTGTGTTAAATGGACATGAACCACTCTGTGCAAGAATAATCTAATTCTTGCATGGATTTTGTTGAATCCAGGGGCAGGTCTTTTTTCGAATCGGGTGTAAGCCTTGTTATAGATAGGCTTTACACCAAAGTAAATCAGGGCAGATTAACACTGAGAGTAATTTTTTTTTTTGGAATCTGGCCCAGTGTTTTTCACCATTAAAAATTCTTTTCAGTCAAATGCGCTTTAGACATTTTTAACTTTAACCATACATTATTTTTATACATATATGTATGTATATGACATTTGATCTATAACACATTTCATCTAAAAAAAAATGTAATTGATCACAAATGCATTTCATCAATAACAGATATGACTATAAATCACAGTTGATAGAAAAATGTGTAAGGCTATAGAAAATCACTGCTGGTGTGGTTTTGGACCATAGGAATTTCAATGTAAATTCGCATTGATCAGTATTTGTACCTTGCTAATGCCCACTGTTATGTTGTATATCTGTTTCTAGAAGTCTGTGTTTGTGCACCATGAGTGATTCACTAGGTGAGGAGTTTTCACTTTTCTCCATGGCATGGTTGTGTGACTGTGAAGATAGTATGTTTAAGCAAATGTGGGGGGTGAGAGGTACAGGCAGCTTGCCCTCTGCAAAAATAAGTTTTCGAGAAGTATTTGTTATATTTGAATTTTATATGTAATGTGATTCTACCGAGCGTGTTTCAGTATAAGTGTGTTATAAGATGAATGATTTAGATGAAAAATTTCTTGGTTAAAACGTAATAGACATATATATATATATATATATATATATATATATATATATATATATATATATATATATATATATATATACACACACACACACACATATATATATATATATATATATATATATATATATATATATATATATACACACACACACACACACACACACACACACACACACACACACACACACACACACATATATATATATAAATATATAAATATATATGGTTTACTATTAAAATAAAGAATGATGGTTCGGTGAACATGGGAATGCTGAACAGCAGTTGGCCATTTCCCATGTTTACAAACATTGCCACTGTGCATTCGCTGATATGTGCTCAATTTTACAAACAGAGATCGCAGTACAGTGGGGACTGGGAAATGTATCCTTTTCCTCACTGTAGTGCGATCTTGAAGTTGGAATATTATGTTTGCATGGGGTGTGAGGGCTTGCCCCCCCTGCAAAAACATGAATTTCATGATAGCAATTACACTTACCTATGCGGCTATAAGTACATCACATTAGATATTCAGCGAAAATGGCGAATCTGCTGAATTCGTTCGTCAGGTTCAACATTTTCACCTAATTTATATGCAGGAATTCAATGTCATCTTTCGGTGTTAATGCTGTTGTTTTTTTTTTGAACATCGACATTTTGATAGTAGACCATACACACATACACACACACACACACACACACACACACACACACACACACACACACACACAGACACACACACACACACACACACACACATATATATATATATATATATATATATATATATATATATATACATATACATATATGTTATATAAGATATATAAAATACAGATAGGAATTTCAGCTACTGTTTCTTCAGATAGCTATTGATCTATTCTTAATAGACAAGAATACATCATTGCAATCTGCAATGTCGTCATCTCAAATCAAATTTGCCTTCATCTTTTTTTCACTTCTACTGCTAAATAATAAAGTGCAGTAGAGTTTATACAAAAGAGACAACACAAACAAAAGTTCTATTTTGATAAAACAGCTAAATAATCTTTCTGTTTTGATGAAAGTTAGAAGAGTAACAATGAGTCAGGATGCACTAGCCATAAGTGGAAATGCAAGCTGTAGTGATTGGATCTTCAGGTCTACAAATATTTTGCCTGGCACAAGGTCCTAATTTGCAATGTCACTTTAGGAAAAGGATGCAGCTGCCCTACATCACTAGATGCATGATTACTAAATGATAAATGTCAGCATAAGGAAGTATCATTGCTGAAGCAAAAGTATGATAGCCTTACTGGAAAGTTCTCTTACAGTTGCAACTCAACCCTTTGAGTCTGAGGTTCATTTAGAGTTTGTCACTACATTGGATGTTGTAGAGGAAAAGGCTTGACATATGCCTTAGCCTATTACATCATGTACCTTATAACAAGATCAATAACTGTTCCAGTCAACCTACAGCATGAAAGAAACAAGCAGTACTTTATTTATATGTTTGAAAAGCTGATCAAGAAACTTCTAGTTACTGTCTATAATTGCAAATTATATTGCTGAATTATCATGAGTTGTTTGTTTTCCTTGCAATTCCATTTTCAAATGTACCATCATTATTTACATAGTATAGCAATGAATACCATTGTATATAATTGTAAATATTGGGTATACATTTTCTGTAAAGTAAGTGAACATCATGTGTTAATGTTTGAAATAGAATAGTTTGTCTTTAAATGTGCTGGTGTTAATAGGTAAGTGAATCATCTGAACTTGCAACCAGAGGCTATCTTCAGTAAAGCTTCTATGTGAACGCACCTTTGTTTAATGTCTGTTGTTCATTCTTTTTGACAATATGGATTGTTAGTGCCATTATACATGTATGGCAATAACAGAAGAGCCAGAAAGCCCTTGGTCATTTATTGTATTTGGTCTGGTTAAAACTTTTTTCTTTGTTATAGAAATAAGTATGTAGACATATTACGTGCTTATGATCTTTGAATTGTTTTCTTATTACACTTTCTATGAATTACAGAAAAAAAAGTATGCTCAGTAAAAGGAGGAACTATGTATGATGGTCTTATTACAGATTTTCTTAGCCTGACTGAAAAGTTGTTGCTCTGCTCAGCATTTTCTTGTTCTGCGCATTTTAAATTGTTCAGTATGCTTCCAGATGGTCACTATTTCAAGAGTTGTACAATATGTTCTAATAGAAAGATTGTTCATCATAGATCAAATTAAGTTACTAACAGAGGTGTGAAATTATTTTATTCTTCCACGTTTTATATTTGAAATTGTTTGTAAAAATCACAGTTGCCCCACCACATACTAAAAATGGCAGGGGTCAGAGAAACCGAGATAAACCATTTAGTCACCTGCCTTACAGTTCTGTTCCATGGTGCTCTCCCAAGGTTCATTCAATAAGTGTAAATCAGAATTAATTTGGAAGGGAATAGCCTGAATTATCACCATTGCATGACTATTACTACATATCTTTTGTATATCTCAAGTTTTCTAGTATGTTCATAAAAAGGTTATATGCATGAAAAGTGATTAACAGTTTTCTAATCAAATAAATTGTGAAAAATTACAGCAGCTTTCTAGTGCTCAAAAGCGGAAGCTTGAAATATTGTAGTTGCTCCACCATATGTTATATTCAGTTGTGGTCAGAGCAGACAAATTTGCTTTCTTTTCCAAATTGAGGGTTCTAGTTTCTTAAAAAAACACCATAAATCAAAATAGTTTTGAATAAGAGCAGTTTGTTTCACTATAGTTGCCCAAGTACTGTTTTTAAATTAACCTTTAAATGGATCCAAAACAATTATTTTATACTATTTTAAACTTGGTGCATTTTTGATTATTTTTGAATGTTGTGGAAGTCACTGATACTGTGGTTATTTATGTCTTTTTACTTGCTAGACTATTTTCTACATATACTGTTCTGTGTTTTCTTTTAACTTTTAGTTTACCTATACTAACTTTTGTAATCTTACATGTATTATATTATTAGCTGCTAAACCAGTGGCTGTATATCTTATAAATGATCTCTTTTCCCTTTATGTGTTGTTTCTGTTTCTAACTATGCTTTGCTTTTCACAGATGTAAGTGAGGCACCCTGGTTCCCAAGGAAAATCTCAGAACTAGACAAATGCTCCCACAGGGTTCTGATGTATGGGTCTGAACTGGATGCTGACCATCCAGTAAGTGCAAACATGTAATTTTTTTGTTGATTTTTAGCACTTTTTATTTATATGATTTGGTTATACGTATAATGCACTTGAGGCCTTATCTATTAAAGTACTGATTTTATTCTCTGACCATTGATAACACGAAGCAGGGCATATGCTTTAAAGTCTTCTACAAGTTTAACAAAGTCCAATATTTTCAGATTTGCTTGTTCTGACATGTTTCACAAATATAATTATTGCTTTATCACCCCACATTTGTCAATTTCCAAGTTACTAGCTTTATTCCTGTTCATCACCATATAATTAAGCATATCCAGCCATTAGACAAATATTTACCTAAGATCACAATGTTGCATATAAGACCACAATACTACAATACTGCATATAAACTAATAATAATAATGCATCATTGCATTTTTTTCATTTGAAAGCAGGTAGCTTGAAAAATTATAGTAATCTATGGATTATTTTGCTATGAAGTCTTGTGATAGGGTTGTAATTGAAAAACAAAAATAGCAATTATAGGACAGTGATGCACAGAGTTAGTACTAAAACATATAAGCATAAATGTAATTTATTAAATGCATACAGCAGTAATCTTGTCTGTCCTTCAGTCTGTCATAAGTCCATGCAATGTGTGGACATCTTGACTGGGATTTGACTAAAAGGGAAACTGCTTAAGTCCATGGCTACTGTTATGTGGGAAGCTTGCCTTTTTTTCCCCCAATATTCAATAACCTCAGAATTAATTATTGTAAGTAGGGTTTGCTCCCTGAATGTGAAAGTGTTTGTCCTTGCTCGATCTTTGGCTTAATCATTATTCTTCATGGAATGTTATTTCAGTTTTTTTCTTGTCAAATGGCATTTGGTGAAAATGATATACATTTGCTTGAGAGTCATTTACCTTGTCAACACTCCATGCAGCAAGCAGAGAACTCATTGACTGTGATCCGGTTAAGCAGGAAGTTGCTCAAAATGCCCCTAGAATGCAGTGACCTCAGAGTTTATTATAAACAGGGAGGTGCGGGATGCATGGCCTCAGAATGATACTGAAGTATTTGCATCCTACTTGAAACCATTGTTGACTAAATTTTCCTTCACAAATACCATTTTTTGTTTGTTTTTTTAGCAAATGCATTTGTTGAAAAACAATCAAAGAAGCTTGATTTTCTCATTCTTGTCACATTGATAAAACCAGCACCTAGCAAACTTTAAACAATATACAAGGAAATACATGTGAATGCATGGTATGTGGAAAAAATGCCACTGCTAGAAGAATGGACAAATTAAGGCAAAGGGAAAGATTAACAGTTACTTAAAAATAGGTGTTAAGAGGGTGTTGCTGGATATATCACGAAAAAGAGTTAAAATCAAGAACTGGCAAAGAGAACAGTATATTGTCAGCATAGAGAAATCAATGATTCATTGTAGAATTTGTCTAGTAAATGGTAAAACTAACACATCTATGATGACAGAATTTGTCCACCTGAAGAAGGATTGTAGGTGATTCCAAGGAAAGAAGTAAGTAGAGCAGAAACTTGGCTAACTGGGAAAATCTAGAAGCGTGGAATCCCAACCAGTAATCGATGTACAGTAGCACAGTGGACTAAGCAGCACACTAAAACAGAGGAAGATTGTGGCATTAAATCCCTGTTTCATTTTTCATAATCAGGGTGACCCACTAAAATGCAGCCATGTTTTTCTTAGGTTATCTGGATAAGTCAAAAATAGGAAATGAAACATCATACATGTAGAACAGTGTACATTATTAAAAGATCAAATATATTACATATTTAGACAGCATGTTAACACTGACGTTTGACATTTAAAGGGCATATAGCAACATTCATTTTAATTGCAAATAAGGACCATTTAGCTTGTTTTGTTTGGTATGATCTTTAGATAATTTACAGATTCTACATAACCAACACCTTGAATTTTTTGCTTTCTCATAAGAGTTGTGTTCTGCATGTCCTATGCACTCTTGAATTCTGATAGTGTCTGTGGCCATATTACCTACTAAGGAAGGCATTTCCACTTATCTTCCTCCTTTTGTGTGTGAAATAATGTTTCTCATATCTCCCTTGAGTCATTCACCTTCATTGTTTCCATTGTTTATTGTTGTTCTTATGTATTTCTTTTCTTTTCTTTTTAAAGATGGTACCTACTTGGACTTTAATCCTGTGAGCCTGTATAACACTGCAGTTCAATAGAGATCTAGATGGTTCCAGTAACCAAGCATCCAAGTATGACATGTACTAAATGAGTCTTATCTAAACTGAATATTATTGTTAAATTGTGCACATGCCAGTCAGACTAACTAAAAAAATATCAACAAAAGTTAAAGACTGTGGCTCTAAAGTGTTTTAATTTGTATTGCAACATATCACAGCTCCACTAAGGACCTCCCAACATTAAGGTTCCATTCAGAGGAGTGTAGCATGGATACAATACTGTGCTTCTGCCTTGTCAAGTAAAATACCAAACAGAATGTCACAGCCCCAGTCAGGCAGGTGCCAACCTTGCTGTGAAACTTTGGCTAGTTTTATTTTATTTATCATTTGTTGACCAGGAAGGAGCCTATTTTCAGTGGAGGCCCAGGGAGAATTTCTCTAGATGCATGTTTTTGGATTGTGGGATGAAACCAGAATACACAGAGGAAACTCACACAAACGCAGGGAGAACATGCAAACTCCACACAGAAGGCACTCCAGCCAAGAATCAAACTGGAGAACCTCCTGCTGTGAGGTGACAACTTTAACCACTGCACCACTGTGCCGCCCAGTTAAAAGTTAAAAAAAAAAAGATCAGCAGGAGTTTTGGTGTTGCCAGGAGCATACATTTAGTACTCCCAACATGGCTATAGACCAAGTCCTACAATTCCTTTATACAGCTAAAAATAACACCTCTATGGGACCCAACAACATACCTGGATGTGTTATCATCAATGCTAAATATAAAATATCAGAACCTTTTCTCAGTCTTTTCAATCTTAGCTTAGCAGCTGGGTTTGTTCATAAGCCTGTACAGGTGCAAATAAAGGTGATTTGTCTTCTGAACTCTGGTAATTACAGGTTCATCAGTCCCATCAGCTTTATGTTTAAGGCCATTGAAAGAATAATACCTGATCTAATAATTGCAGATATTGGCAACTTTACTGACCTTGACCCAAACCAATTTGGTTTTGTGAAAGATAAATCCTGCCTCCTGAACCCTGAAAACCTCATTGGGCAGTGGTTTCTCATTCTGCCTGGTTAGCACTGATCACAACTTTTGATGCCACCCCTTATGCTGCATTATAGACAAATTACTAAATCCTAATATAAATCCCTATATTATTCGATGGATTGTTATCTGATGGAACTCGGGTTGTAAAAGTTTTGGGTACCCAGAAGTCCACCAGAGAGTTCACTGCTGGGACTTTTCCTCTTTAGTATCTATTTTGCTGACATCCAGGCTAGTACATTAAGCATACACTAAACAAAGCACATTGCCCAACTAGAACACTCACATAGATTTCTTACTAAGAAAATCAAAGGCCTTAAACTTATCAACAATCCTGAAAGACTAGCTCAACTATCAGTCCTACTGGCTCCTATGTGATGACATTTGTCGAACTTACTGAAACATGACAAGCCATCTTTATTCAAACCTCTATACCTTAGCTGGACCAATGGCATACCTGACACCCTTAGCCCAATGTATTTTCCATCTATGGAACAAACTCCATCTATACATCAAGTAGAACAGTGGTATGGCTAGATTCAAGCAAGCTTAGATGAATAGATGGGTAACCACAGATTTACTCCATGGGTTATCTGTACGGCCCTCTTCGAAAAAGATGGCAAGCACTAGCATCATTATTGCTGTATTTTTCTTAAATACATTCTTATTAAGAGGGTGTTAGGACACATTCTCTTTTCCTATGAGTGTTTAAGAGCTATGATTCTTATGGTCCCAGTGATTGCTTGAATAATAACATCCTATATTTCTGTGCTTTTATAGAAATACAAGTATCTAGCAGCACTACTACACATCTCAGACTAAAACTTTTTTTTAATGGGTTCTGGTTACTGTTGCTGAGTATTTAAGGTTTTGACCATTTAAAATAGTCATCCTGTGACATGACGGTTTATCGGGGAAAGTGGAGGTAGGTAATGGCTATAAAGTAGGAAATGTGGTTATAAAACCTTCTACAGTCATCAGAACATGTCAACCCTTTAGTTACTTTATCCTTACCTGTAAATTGCCTCCCAGTGCTTCTTCATGAATGGGAAATATGAACAATGATCAAGAAAGTTATATCAAGATCTTCCAGTGATGAAAAGGGGTCCATAGTTATGATTATTAGAAACAAAATTCCTGGAAGGACAAAAATCTGACACAAAAAAGATGGCTAACACAGACTACCAATAAGCTGCTTAAAGCACCAAATAAAAATGATTATCAAGTGACCTGTTGTCCTTTGTTCTTTGCAAACTACGAACCTAGTTTCATCCTTTATTGGTTAAGGGAAGGAGGGGGGAATGAAGAGGAACTGGGGCAATGAAATGCATTCTAGCCTACTTTGGAATATTTATTAAATATTAACTAATAGAGGCACTTTTAAGTATGACAGACATACTTCGGAAATGACACGCTCTTTAGCTACTTTTCCAGCATGCTCTGACAAAAAAAACTAGGACTGGCGATAAGCTAAAACTCTTTTCAATTAAATGACAACAGTATGAAAATTAATACCAAAGAACTGATAACACACAGTAGAAAGGCTATGCAGCTGAGCAGTTCTTCCAACTTTACTAACATTTGTGGTCCTTCTCTTCATGCTATCAACCATAAAACTGCAAAAAATGTCCACTATTCACTAGCAGATGTAATCCATAATTCATTCTAGGCCTATTCCTGGGACCACTCCTTTTTGGCATTTACTTCTCAGACATCAAGGCCAGTGTCATGGGCCTCTGACTGACTAAATTTGCAGACGACTGCAAATTAGGAGCAGTCATACAATTCCTCATCAACACAAATTTTCTCCATGGAGGGCTGACACAGACAAATAACCTGTGTCAGAGCCATGGACTAAAACTAAATGCCAAGAAATGCACAGTAATATCCTTCAGGAAGTTATCCAGCCATGGTAACTATCATATTGGCAATACACCCCTAAGAGTCAACTTAAACATTGCCTGTGATATAAATAGGACTTGCTAGAGAGACATGTGTATATTCCAGAGACTACCCCTTCTCTGTAACAGGCTTGGACAACTGGATGGGGAACAGGAAATGCATCCCTGATTTTGGCACCTAAGTCTCTATTGAACACAGGCAGCCTGTAAATGCTTCATCTACCAGGTCCTTGTGTGTAAATGTTTCATCTCCTAAACCCCTGCTTACACTTATAAATGGTACCAGAACTTATCAGAAATTTGGGATGCATGGCAAGGCTGAAAAAGGACCTTGTGGTCATTAGCCTAGTACATGCCTATGAACCTATGACTGTGTCCCAAGTTATCTCAAACATCCCTGCCATTCTGTTTTACCAATAAACTGATAAAAAAAACTGTAGTAAAGGGAATCACCTGTAAGTGTAGAAAATGACTTAAAAAGTGACGAAGCTTATTAGAAGATGTATATAGTTTTGTTTGTTTGTTTTAAGTTAATAGCTTCTGGGGATATTCTGGGGGTGTGTTTGGCTTTTTTGTTTAAGTGTTTTCATTAAAACAAAAAGTCTTGTGAAATGTGACGTAGAATCAAATGGAGAGGACAAGAAATAGCTGTATAAAAGATCAACTTGCCAAACATTAATGGGTATATGTATCACAAAAGCTGGAAACAGACATCCAAAAAAGCTGTCCTATACAAAAAGTGGGAATAATAACCTCTTATCATAATGGCTACACTGTCCATATTATGTTGGTATGCGAATGGTCTCACAGGGTATAGATGAAAAGGAAAGAGTGTTGAATTATATTAAGAAATGCATTTTGCAAATAGTAATACTGCAGGAGACACATTTGGAAAGAACTGAGCATGTGAATTTGATAAAGAAAGGATTTCAGGGTGGATATTCAGAAGAGTATTAGGGGCAGAGGAAAAGTGGAGCATTTATATTAATTGTTAGAGGAGCTGCAAAAGTGATAGAAGAGGAAAAAAGATAATAATGGTAGATTTGTAGTAGTAAGAGGCTACTGGCAAGTGAGTAGGATTATGTTGGCATGTATTTATATTCAATATAAAACTGCTACTATGGAGCTTAAAACAACTTTGGAATAAATAATCAGCTTTCAGCAGGGAATATTATTGATAGGTGGGGACTGGAATTTGATTTGCAACAGTGAGGATTTATCTGGAACCTAGAAGGGAAATTATAACAAAAGAGAATAGATTTCTGAAGAAATTTGTGAAAATATTTGGTTTGGAAGGCATGAATTCAGTAGTAGGAACTCCGAGAGAATTTACAAATGATTTCCCAAGGTACAATAACTGTGCTAGACTAGACAGAAATTATATTTCACAGGAACATGTGCATTTAATTGAGAGCTTTGTCTCACATTGAATAACCATTTAAAATTATGTGCCAATAATAACTAAGATACAAATGAAAGGTAATGAAGTAAAAATGAGACAGTGGTGCTTTCCCACTTCTATGTTAAAAAGAGAGAAAATTGAGTAGTGGAAATATTTTGGGGTTATTAAGGAAGATAGAAAGTTCTTCAGAAATTATAACTAGACAGTGGGATAAATGAAAGTGGAGTTTAAAATAGGGCAGAGATAAAAGAAAAAGAGAGCTGATTGAGAAGTAACAAAAATTATGTAGAGGGGCTGACAAAGGTTTAGGTATTGCATAATAACAAGAACAGGCACAACAGCAGAGTGCTAAATAAAAAACAAGGGAGTGCCTGGATAAAATGCATGAGTTTAGAAAGACTGATAATAAGCAACTGTTTTTTTTTTTTGATAACTTTAAAGCACAAAAACGTTTAAGATGACTAAGGGAACAGAAAGCAGAAAGGGTCATTGCCAAACTTAGGAGGCCTATAACAAGAAAAATAACCAGAGATCCTGAAGACGTATTAGAGATATTTTGGAAATGTTATTAAAATGTGTATAAAGCAAAGAAATGTGGAAATCAAGAAAAAGCACAAATTGAAATATTTATGGAAGACTTAAATATGCCAAGGTCAGAGATAGATGAGGCTCAATAATTAACAGTTAAGATAGGAGATGAAATAAAAACAGAGAAGTATAATTAATCTGAGGGAAAGTCTCCAGGAATAGATGGCATTCCAATTGAAGTTTGACAGATAGGAGGTAAGAAAGTGATAAAGATCTGGAAGTTTTCTAATCAGTATTTTAAGAGGAGGGGAAGCACCAACAGCCTGAAAAAGCTGTGGTGGCTGTAATACCTAAAAATAGTAAAGATTGATCAGATCTAGCTTCATATAGGCCCATTTCAATTTTAAACCATGATTATAAAGTATTTATGTTTATATTGAGTAAAAGAATAGCAAAAGCATTACCAAAATTGATAGATATGGATCAATGTGGCTTTGTCAAACATTTGACAACATTAATCGAAAAATGATGATTCAGAGGGAAGCAGAATGTAAGAAAATAGTGCTGTTGTTGGTTGGTCTTGATGTAGAGAAAGCATTTGACAGAGTAAGCTGGGATTTTATGAGTAGGGCAATGGAAATATTTGCATTCCCTAATACAATAATAATATTGGTTAGGAGGATATATGAGGAATCAGAGGCAAAAATCAAAATGGGAGGGTTCCTCTATGATAAGTTGCGCCTGAACAGAGGAACGAGGCAGGAGTGTCCTCTTCTCCCTTTGTTATTTGCATTATATTTAGAAAGATTATCAATGAAAATAAGGGACAGAAATGTAATCATTTAATTGGCATGGAAATCAAAAAAAGTTGGTTTTATTTGCAAATGATATTCTTTTGTACGTGATAAAACCAGTAAAGGTCATCTCAGTGTTGTAGAACATTCTGAGGCAGTTTTAAGTTTTTTTTTTTTCCAGGATATAAAATCAGTGAAGATAAAGCAAACTCTGTAGCTGTAAACTATGTACCCACACATAAATTGGTTCAGCAAAACCTATATTTATTTATGGGGTCACGATGAACTGAAGTATTTAGAAGTATGCATTAAAAAGGATTCTGTTACGCCGACTAAGGATATGTGGGAAGAGACTAAACAAAAGATAATACAAAAACTGAAAAACTGGAAGCTCTTGTCTATGGATAGGAAGGCACAAACTGTAAAAATATTAAGTCCCTTTAGTTTTATGCACAGGTCAGGTGTATTTTTATCAACCAGAGGAGAAGTTATGGATAGTAATTAATGTTGTGTTGAAGGATTTTATCTGCGAGAGGAAGAGCGCAAGACCCAAGTGGGATAAGTTGATCCTTCCAATAGAACAAGGTAGTTTAGGATTACCTGATCTGAAGGGATATTTTAGAGCTACACAGTTAAGGCTCTTATACATAACGCAACCCAAAATCTAAAATTCAAAGTGGAAAGGATGATGATGTTGAAGCAGGGGGAAATTCAAGAAATAAGGAGAAAATGAGATTTTGGATGCAGATCATTAAGGAGAATAACAACAGTCATACAGAATATTATATTTATAAAGTAACAGAAAGTATTCTAAGAACTAAGCCAACATGGGAAAGGGGAAAGGAGATTCTGCAGATAGGAATGACTGCAATTAGTGATATAGAAAATAGGTAAGAAGGGAATGGGATTTACTGGAGGAAAATGGCAAAGGAACCAAAGTATTGGGAACAAGTAATTAGAGAGAGAAAGGTAAGAGAATGAGAAGAGACCAAGAAGACATTTGGACTGCAGGCTAGTGGCTACCTACCCTATCAGGGACTGACACAGTATAGACAAAGAGAAAGAAACAGGGGAATCCTAATTGAAAAACTTGCACTGCTAGAGTTTTTAGTTGAATCGAGAACAGAAGCTGCTGTTAAAAAAAGGATAATTAGTAGGGCATATACAGTATTGCATGATAACTACAGGAATCAGTCAGAGGATTTTAGAAAGATTGGGAAGAGAGACTGGATAAGCAATTCAAAAAGTAACATAAGGAGGACATATGCATGCCTTCCAAATATGCATCAAAGTCTAGAAGATTTAGGATTTTTTCTGGGAAGTATTTGCATACATATTTCATACCCCATCTGTCCATCCATCCATCCGCTACCCTTTTTTCCCATTTTTGTACAAGGGGTCAGGGTGTCACTTCAATGGTGACAATCATCTAGATCCAAGGTGTACATCACTGGGTGGCTAGCCTGCAGTGTACACTGCCGTGTGACTAGCCCTGCCACTGTTGTTCTTCCACACCACATAATCACACTCGCACCTATGGCCAATTCAGACTCCAAAGAATTTTTCCTCAGGGAAATGGCAAATATTGGAGGTGTGATGGGGAAGAAATATGTAACTGGGAATGTCTGTTTTGGGAGTGTAATGAGTTGGCAGACTTTAAAAATTCCCTATAGAGTACTCTGTCAGAAATACTTTATGAGCAAATGGGTGTAACTAAGGAAATTATTTTTTCTGAACTGGGATACAAGATCTGAATCGCCTAGACATAGTAAGGTCTTGTTAAGTTTTAATTCTGGTGGCTGCCAAAAAATCAGTTACTGGAAAATGGAAATCAGAGTCTAAACCAAACATATTTGAACTAGTGAATTTTGCAACAGAGTCAAAAGAACTGGAAGTGGGATCTTTAGAAAAGACCAGGAGCAAATTACATAGAAAAATGGAAATTGTAGGAACAATACACACAGAAGAATGTTTTGGGGAGGAATCAGGTTTAAGGGAAGGTAAGAATTAACCAACTTATGTAATGTTGAATTGATTATATTGTGCCAAAGAATATATGTGAAGTGGTGTGCTTCTATAAAAGGTATCTAACTTTGCTTTAATTTTGCAACTTGTCTAATACAGATTTAATTTTAGTCTACTTCTTTTATTTGCCGCTGTGAATATATATGTATCATGGAAAACCAGAAATTGCTTGACCATATGTGAGCTTACCCAAATCAGCTGACCGAAACTCAAGCAAGTGTTTAATAAGCGTTGGCATAGTCTAAGGCATAATTCATTTTTGAGGCACTTCTGAAATTTGGGCTTTAGAAGAGATAAAACAGGTAGATAGACCCTCACTTGGTAAAATAGACCTTTAAGTATTATCAATAGGTCTTTGTGACCCTTTGAGGTACCTGGTAGACCTTCTCCATGTGGGAATTGTTCCCACTATATGTAGGCCTGTAATACATAATTCTTTACATCTGTCAATGCCACAAAGACTTTTGAAATCAGATAATTATTTGTACCATGTGCTGAAATTAGACAATTATTTGTAGCATGTGTTTGATAGTTTCCATGGTTGTATGTAGGTGAAGTGCCATTTACATTGCTCAGATTTCCAGAGCCTGGAAACAACATATAATTATTCACATTAGTGAATTATATTTTAAGGGAACATTGTCTGCATGTTAAACATAAGAAATTGCATCAGACTTAAATTTTTACATTTATAGGTATAGATAAAGTAATATCTGATGGAATACATCCTGGGCAATGACACTATATTTTAGATAAAGAAAAAATATTCTGGAGAGCTTCATTAGGTACTCTTTATCCCCCAGGGATGGATGAAGTATTCTACTTTAACTTGCTATTTCTCTACTGATTTCTATAATTAACATTTGTGTATGTAATAAAAAATATTAATCACTAGAAGGTGCTAAACTTATTTATTTGCTTTTATTTGACATTTGTTTATGGAAAAGTTGGATTGGGACAATATCCCATTTTCAGGGGATGCCTGTGGAGAAAAGCTCCATATTAGCATAACATGATAGTAGTTAAATAAAGATATTACAAAATCTAATACAGAAGAATGACATATTAACTAAGAAAAATTCAGCTACAGCTCATACAGTGTGAACCTATACATACATAGTGCAAATATTTAGACAGTTGTAACAAGATGAAAAAGAACATCGTCAGTAGATTCATAAACTGCAGTTCATAGCGATGGCAATAAACACTGCATATACTCTTTGGAACAGAGTTGACTAGATAATGTAGCCTAGGCAAAATATATTTGATTTTTATCTGTAAAACAGATTTTATTGATTCCTTCTGTCTGAACATATTCAAAGCATGCTGGTGGTAGAAGAAGGAAGGGACTAGTTCAGCCTGGAGTAGTGCAGGAGCAGAGACAGGTTTTATTTAGGTATTTTTTTAGTAGGAGTTTGAAGGTGGAGAGGTTAGCAGTAGATTGGATTTGCAGAGGGATAGAATTAAACTTTTTAGTAACAGAGTATGAGTAGAGACTTTGGCAAGAGCATTTGTGGGGTTTATATATGCTGAGAAGATGTTCATTAAATCAAAGTAGTCTATTAGAGTGATAGAATAGGAGTAAAAGCAGGGCAGTCATCAGCTTTGTAAATAATGTGTGTAGATATAAACTGTATGTAATCTAAGTGGTGAGGCAATTTGAGATAATTCAAAGCCTTAAGGGCAATACAGTGATGATGGTGGTATTGTTTGTTGATGGCAAAGTTTGGAACCTTATAATACCATGCCTCCAGCTTATTTTAAACAGTAGCTTGAAGGTTGGTTGGGATGGGTGCTCCATATAAGAGAGATGGGAGAATGTAGGTAGTGGCAAGAGTGTTATTGGTGGTGATGCTAAGTTTTTATGGCTGTAAAGCATTCCTAATTTTTAATGAGTCTTTTTTCTGTTATTTTTAACACACAGGTCAAATATATGGTTATCATCTATAATTACTCCCAAGAAGTTTTGTGTTGATTCTGACAGTACTACACCTTTTTATAGTAGATTTCAGTTGCAGATCAGTTTTAAGTAAATTATCCTCTTGTAGTAATTTGAAATATACATTGAAGAAAAAAAGTGTTTGTATTTATGTTAAAATTGATTTCACTGCAGCTAACATCCAGGTAAGCTGCTTTATATTTATTTAGATGCAGTTTGTTTATTCTTCTGACTTTGGAATTTATATTTTCCCTGGGATTCATTAAGACCTGCATGACGTGCAGGAATAGTGCAGGATCTGCTGCATGCAATATGTCCACCAAGCAATTCAGTATAGAGCTCCCAGGACGTGCACAAGCATTCCCACACTCTTCCTGCATGAACACCACTGCCTTATGTTAATTACCTCATTTGCAGGTGAAAACCATGCAAATGAGATGAATTAGTGATTCAGCAAGTAGGCAGATGTTTGGGCAGGAATAGTGTAACCTGCAGAAATGTATTCAGTTACTAGCTAGGAAAACGGAGGCATGACAGCCTCAAATAAAGCATGTATTCCATTTATTAGGCATGCCCATGACCAAATATATGGCCATTGGCATGAAAAACAGTTAAAACATTTTTAAAATAAAACTTTTTTTTTTGGCCGATCTCGGCCATTGAAGCATAGGGCAGCTGCGCACAAATGGCATTGTGCTGAAAATAAAAAAAAGGGGAAAAATCAATTAAGACAGAAATCTGCATTTTGACATTATAGTCAATGGCATGCAGAATGAAAGCAATACCAGGGAATAGTGGTTGTTAAGGGGAAAAGCTCAGTGTAAGTGTAGTAACTCAGGAGTAAGGCAGTGGTGTATGCAAATGAGGGGATTTATACTGAATCACAAATTTCTTCTAAGTGTCAGACTCACCTAACCATGTAGGTGCTTTAACACCCATGGTTTAGGCAGGAGGAGCAGCTAACATGAAAAGGGGATGTGTCATGCTTGCTGTAAGCACATTGGAGCTTAGTGGCCCATGTTTGCCCTTAGCTAAGCATAGCTAAGGAAGGGGGTGTGTCTGAGGCTGTATTTCCTATTCCATGAAATGCAGAGTGTGTTTGCGTCCAGGGAGGGCCAGTTCTGCTTAAACGTATTTACTTTAGCTAAACAGGTCTGCGTGGTGTGCACCAGGCCTAAAAAAAAAAGAAAAACCCACAGGGGATAGCAGAACTGTTTACATTTCAGCATCGGGAATGCACGACACACATCAGGGCTTAAACGGGGAGGAAATGGGAAGGGGAAACTGCAGAAGGGAGGCAATCAACAACCATAGCTGACAGGGGAAATGTATCAGAATCAGCCAATTACACAGGCAGCAGCCCAGCACACTACTATAAACTATGCAAAAACCTTTCAGTCTGTTTTTTCCTGCAAATTTTACACCACTGGTGTACACATTTGGGGGAATTTTAAACTGACAAAACTAACAAAACCTGTTAGGGGCTGCTGTTGCTCTGATCTATCAGTATGTGCTAGAGACTGAGGGTGGTGAGGAGGATAATGCTGACAACCAAATCAGACCAAGGAGGAGGAGAAGAGTGTTCAGACCAAGGGTAACCTACCACGGGCTACATGATCTGGAGATAGTAGAGTGCTACAGGGTGGACAGGGACATACGTCAACAACTTTTAGAGCTGTGCCAGCCTCACCTCAGACCCAGAACCAACAGAGGGGAATGCATCCCAGTGGATAGCAAGGTGTGTGTAGCCTTAAGAATACTAGCTACAGGTACTTTCCAAAGACCAACTGGTGATACCATGAGGGTCTCACAGGCATCTGTGTCCAGGATACTCCACCAGTTCCTGGATGCCATGTGACTGCATGCCACTGAGCACATTTACTTCCCCAGCATCAATGAGGAGAGGACCAGCAATATGCATCTCTTCCACCATGTAGAAGAATACCCAGAGGTACTGGGTGCCATAGACTGTACGCACATCCACATCAAAGCACCACCCGGTGACAAGGGTAGGGTCTACCTAAACCACAAGGGGTTCCACTCCATCAAATTCCAGGACATGTGTGATGCCCAGGTCATTATCATGAATGCGTGTGCTGGCTGCCCTGGAAGCTATCACAACTCCCACATCTGTCATTCGTCACAGTTCTACCAGGCGTTTGCCAGTGGGGACATTCCATATGGCCATCTGGTGGGGGATGCTGGCTATGCACTGGAGCCATGGATGATGACACCCATAAGAAATGCACACGCACCCACACAAGAATGCCATAATGAGGCACACGCACAAACCAGGATCATTATAGAGCATGTCTTTGAGATGCTCAAGTCACGGTTCCACTGCCTTGACATATCCAGTGGAGCCTTGCGGTACTCTCCAGCCACATGTGCACACATGTTCATAGTATGTGCCATGCTACACAGTATGATCCTGTGGAAACAGCTGCAACAGGAACAAAATGGAGAAGGGCCACACAGCCCCGCCCCACCATTGCCAAGGTCTCCAGAGGCACAGAGGGACTCGGAGGAAGAACATCCTGAGCCTGCCCCTGTAGGCAGATGGAGGCATGCCCAATATGCCCTGTCCTTGGCAAAGAGGCAATGCATAGTACATACACTGACACTGTAGGACCCAAGAGACTGATCTCTCTCTCTCTCTCTCTCTCTCTCTGACTCGCACACACAGTAAAATGGATGCCAAACAATACACCACTTATACCCTATCATGTATAGGCAGTGTACTGTGTGCATCTGACATAGTCAACCCTCAAGCACCATCCTCACAACAGCCTCAGGCACAAAGTAAGTCAGACTTCTTAACAAAATTAATGAATGGAATAGAATGTTCTGATAGCATATTGATGGTATTGATTCAAGCATGCAAGGAAATGGGGTGGCTTACTGGGATAGCAGCAGACAACTGACAGCTCTGTGGGATGGCAGGAAGTGTATTCCCAGTACTGGCCTACCCACACCATGCAGTACCACCCTAGCTGACAAATACCACTGCAGTATATGTGGTGAGCCAAATAACTGGGGGGGGGGGGTTTCATAGGTCACATGCATGGATGTCAAAGTGAGGGTTCCATACCCAACCCCAGCCTCACTTAGCAGATCAGCTGTAGAAAAACATACATAAATGCCTGGAAAAGGCCCTCACATGGTGACATCCGTGAAATCCCCACCCACAGACTTTTGCACAGTGATATCACAACAGGTCTGGCAGGGGAAGTATGCCTTTGAAAGGTAAGAAGTCTGAAACTACAAATGTCTATGCCAGAATAATCTGACCTGTGGTTGATACTATTATGCCTGTAGTCTGAAAGATAGGGCACACCACTATGCTAAATGGGACCAAATTTATCAGCACAGTCTCTTCAAATGTGTATTGTGTACAGATGTGTCACCCCCCCATAGTCCCATAGAAATGCAGTAACATGTCCCTAGCAGCATCCAGCCATCAACTAGAGTGATGACTCAACACAAACAGAAAGAAATTATCAGTAACACCCACAGTCAACTTACTGGTGCCATCCTAGGGTTGTCCACTGCTGGCAGCCTGGGAACATATCAGAATGCACTGCCTTGTTACAGAGGGCCTGCTTCTGTCACACCTGGCCTACAGGCCTGTGGCAAATGCCCATGCCTCACCCACAGTGCCCTGTTAGGGAGTGTCATGGGATCCATAACAGCAACATAACGTCTAAAAAAGACAAAGAAAGGCCATGCTGCTAAGTGCTAGGAGAAAACCTGCCAGTGTCAGACAGTCAGAAATCTGACCAAACCATGAATAATGGGGTAAAAAAGGCCCAAAGAGAAGGACACCTTTGAAATACTGCTCTAATAATGTAATAAAGTTGAAGGAATGATTGTAGTAGCATGGAATGTCTGATGGGTAAGAAGTCAGAAACTGCAATGTCAAATGTCAGTAATATCTGGCATCAACCCTAAGTGACTTGCAAAACACTTTTCCTTGAAAACCACACTCGTTTGCGTAACCAGAAAGATATACGAGTCATGAATGTGGACATTTTGTGATACTCTGTACAGTCAACAGGCAGGGCTAGGAGTCTAAACATGGAAATGCACTCATTGCAGGCAGTCCTAACCCTTGAAGATGGTGACATGTCTGCCTTTCCAGAACCCTGGCCCACAGCCATGGGGAGTAACACACCCTTCCCTAATCACTCATCCTATCCAACATCCTGACCCCAAAATGTGGCCAGCCAAGCAAAATGAGGTGGACCATACATATATCTCAGACAAACACACACCTCCAGGCTGGTCAAACAGTCTGACACACACAAGACCCTCCAAGTGCAGTCAACTTTTGAGCAGACCCCTATGCAAAGCACTAGTAGCTATAGGCTAACATATCTGACCTAGGACACCCCCCATATCTTATCCCTTACAAATCTATCTGGAGTCTGCCTGTTACTCTGATCCTGTCTGACTTATATTACCAAACTGTGGTCTGCAAATCAGTCCAGGCCAGAACAGAAATGCACAGAGATTCCACCATTGTAATATATCACCAAGGTGATGGACTGTTTCCACAGCTCCAGCAGTCAATTGCTTGTAGGCACACCTCTCAACAAGCTGGATTGTGCAAGAAGACATAGCATTTGTCCCATAATTTTGGTGTACCCATCCTGTATTTCTCTGGTAAATCACTAATGATCTGAGGAGGCATGTCGCTAGGTACTGAAACAATACATGACAGTGTCAAACAGCATATATGTCAGATGTTTGCTAAAACAAGCCCTGCAACCCTACCAACCCATACATTACTGTGAGAAATAGTCACAATCACCGTATGGCCCATTGTCCCCCCATTTTGATGGGCTGCTCCAGATATCTTGCACCAACAGGTTGAGAGGTATAACTGTAGCACTAAACAAACCAGACTGGAGTATAACAATTCCTGGAATGGAGTCCCACATGTACTATAGAAGGTCACACTGGGCATGCTCATACACTTACAGAAATGTCAGTAGGATCTATTAGAGAAATTTCAGTAGGATCTAGGAATGAACAGGCCTTCCTCACCCAGTGCACTTCCCATTGCCCGACATTAGCAGTCCTGAAGATGTCTGTCACCACAGAAGTACCTTTCGTCAGGCCTCAGCCCTATGAGCTCCATGGCGTGTGTGATAACTGTTTAACACTATAGTACAAATAACTAGTTAGGCAGCAGTTCTACTCTCCATCATGGCAAATGTCAAAGTGAGTCTGTGTGTTTGTGTTTACAAGTTAAAGCTTTTTGGTCCATTCAAATCCAGTACACTTCCCCTTTTTGGTCCATTCAAATCCAGTACACTTCCCCTTTCTCTACTTTAGCAGTCCTGCAGATATCAGTCATCTTAGAAGTCCCTTTCATCAGGCCTCAGCCCCATATGCTCTATGGTGTGTGCAATGCCTGCATAACACTATAATACAAATAATTACTTAGGTAAGAGTTCTAATCTCAGTCTTAGCAAAATTCAAACTGTGTGTGTGTGTGTGTGTGTGTGTGTGTGTGTGTGTGTGTGTGTGTGTGTGTGTGTGTGTGTGTGTGTGTGTGTGTGTGTGTGTGTGTCTGTGTGTGTGTTTACAAGTTAAAGCTTTTGGGTCCATTCAAACCCAGTACACTTCCCCTTTCCCACTTTAGCAGTCCTGCAGATATCATTCACCTTAGAAGTCCCTTTCGTCAGGCCTCAGCTACATAAGCTTTGTGGTACATGTGATAACTGCATAACACTATAGTACAAATAATTATTTTGGTAGGAGTTCTAATCTCAGTCCTGCCAAATGTCAAACTGTGTGTTTACACATTAAAGTTTTTGGGTCCATTCAAACCCAGTATACTTCCCCTTTCCCACTTTAACAGTCCTGCAGATATCACTCAACTTAGAAGTCACTTTTGTTAAGCCTCAGCCCCATAAGCTCTGTGGCACATGCGATAACTGCATAACACTATGGTACAAATAACTAGTTAGGTAGGGGTTCTATACTCACTTCTGGCAAGTATGTTTGAGTGTGTCAAAGTGTGTCTGTTTGTAGGACAAAGTGTTTTGATAACTTTAACACCCACTGCCCTACTTTATCAGTCCTGGTGATGTAATTCTTCTTATAGGTTCATAAGTGTGTAGTAGGCTAATGGCCCAGGAGCCTTTATAAGCCTAGCCCATAGAAGAGCCCTGCATTGTGGCACCCAATGTTACTTCCCAGTGCCTGTATCAAGTAGAGCCACTGCAGTGATCCTGGAGGTGAACTATTACCCATCGACTCATCAAGATTTCACTGAAACAGGGTCAGCTAGGTGCTCTGCATGACATGTATGGGAAGTGTATTCCAGGGCATGTGCAGTCTCTTGGTGAGGGACCTGTCCCACCAGCATGTTGTGGTAATTGTGGTAATGAGGTAGAAGTCTCTAGAGTGTGTGGTGTGGAGGGATTGGAATGTTTTTATATGTAGCATGTCTAAAACAGCTGGGTCAGATATGGCTTTGTAAATCAAGCACAGATATCCTCTAACTAGGTGAAATGGCACAGAGAATAGCTGAAGTCTTCTGAGTTTGTCTGTGTAGGATGTGTGTTTAATGCCTAGGAACCTCTTTGTGAGGTGCTTCTGTGGCCTGTCCAGCTGTTGCAGGTGTCTATTGAGGTACATGGCAAATGGGCCAGAATACCTGATGAGTGGTCAAATGAGGGAACAGTAGACAGAGATCATTACCTCTGTCTTCCTTTATGCAAAAACCTTGGTAATGCAATGTGCCACATAGACGGACTTCCTGACCACAGTGGCAATGTGGTGGTTGAAGAATAAGTTGCTGTCAACCTGTGTCCCCAGATCTCTTATAATGCCTACAATGTTCATTGGGCTCCCATTGATGTGGTACTCATTGGGAAATGAGTGTCTTACCAAAGGGGATGATGATGCATTTTGTGATGTTAAGCTTCTGGCCATGGTTTCTACACCACACATTGGTCTCAGTGAGGCCTTTCTGTAGGATGTCTGCATCACATGTGGAGTTAATGATAGCTCCCAGCTTGCAGTCCTCTGTAAACTTGGTCAGCCAGAGTTCCTCTGTGTTCGGCTGGACACCTGAAAAGTAGATGCTGGACAGGACACTACCCAGGGGTCTACTTTATATGCTCAAAACACGAAAAACACAAATCCAAATAGTGTGACACATAAAGAGCGAACCACAAATACGTCAAATGTACTAAAGCGCGAAATTTAAAACCTTAAACCATCATAGTCGGCCAACCCACCACCCGCAACATACTACCTACCCAAACACAATAAAAAAACACATACATATACTAACCAAAACCCTACTTCTAACCCTAAATTAAAGCACCAAAACCCTACTGCTAACCCTACACTAAACTCCACACACACAACTATCTATGACTATCCTTAACCCCTCCCTAACCCTAAGGTCCGTAACTACCGCACACTTCCCCTATGGAGCTATACCCAAACAAACTAAATATTCCGCACACATACACTTAACAAAACCCTACACTAAACCTTACATACATTACCTACACAAAACCTTACA
This sequence comes from Protopterus annectens, assembly GCF_019279795.1. Lineage (NCBI taxonomy): Eukaryota > Metazoa > Chordata > Ceratodontiformes > Protopteridae > Protopterus > Protopterus annectens. Next base: position 247,083,617 of record NC_056749.1, read on the forward strand.
TACACTACCTACCTATCCACTTATCTTAACCCCTCCCTAACCCTAAGGTCCATAACTATCGCACATTTACCTTACGGAGAGATACCGCAGACTGGCCAATTATGCAAATTCAGTATTTCCACTTTTGCGGTTTCGTTCGTTCGATGTATTCGCGGTTCGCTCTTTACGTGTCGTGCAATTTAGATTTGGGTTTTTCAGCTTTCGAGCGCATAAAGTAGACCCACTACCCAGTACTGATCCATATGGGACTCCACTTGTGACTGCTTGCCAGTTTGACTTGGATTTTGCCACTGTCACACTATGTTCTATGAACCAATTTGCAACCCATCCACTGATATAGGGGTTGGTGCCTAGTTTGGTGGGTTTAGCAATAATTCCTGACTGAGGAATGGTATCAAAACCCTTGGCCAGATCAAGGTAGGCTGTATGCAGTGCCTTACTGTCATATGGTTTTTAAGTGTATGTCAGGGCTGTCATAGTGGAGTGTTGTGTCGAGCTATGTGTTCCACATGGTGTGGTGCAGGTGTTGACCTTATCCTCTTGACCAGCTAGTGCAGTCTTCGCTGGAGAGTGAATATTTCCACATTTGGTGATATAAGGGTAACTCTCACAGGTCTGAGTGTTTGGAGTTTAGAGGAGAGGGTTGTCTGTGTACACGAGGCAGTTGCAACAGTGCTTCAGAATGGACAAGTGCACCAGGTTAATGGGCGAAAGCGCAGAAAACTGCACTTCATTCATGCCAGGAGGGGTGGTCATAATTACTAAGTACTGGGGCTAATTCTGTGAGGAACGAGCACTGCTGATGGCTCCCAGGTATGCTACACTTATTGATACAATAACCTGTTGAAGTGCAAAGCTATTATGCTTTTTGCAGTACAAGACAGTAAGAACTAGCAAGATGTAAGGGAAAAACTGAAGGCAGACTTTTTCTGCCACCTGTAATACTTTACCTCAGCTGTGCAGTTATCAGCACTTTTGTCTAGTTGTTAGTCCAGTAAGCTCTGTAGTGTGTGTGTGCAGTAACTGTGTAACACTATAGTACAAATGACTAGACAGGCAGGGGTTCTAATCTCAATACTGGCATGTGTGTGTGTGTGTGTGTGTGTGTGTGTGTGTGTGTGTGTGTGTGTGTGTGTGTGTGTGTGTGTGTGTGTGTGTATTTTGCAAAATGTTTGCATCCAGTACACATCCAAATGTCCACTGTACAGAGCCCACTATTGTCAATCACTGTAGTGGTAGCTGTGGACACTCTGCAGCCCTATAAGCTGTGTGCCATGTGAAATAACTATGTAACAGTATGAACACAAAAACAAGATAGGCAGGTCTTCTAATCCTGTGATACCATTCCCCACTCAGGAATCATAGACAAACACAGCCATCTAGGCATAAATCCCTATGTCACTTGGCGGGTTGCAAACTGGCTCATGTATGGGACCCACAGTGTGAAGGTAGCAGACTCCATGTCAGACTGCCAACCAGTCACAAATGGAGTACCACAGGGTCTGGTCATGGGTCCCCTTATGTTTGTCATGTATGCCTCTGAAATCCAGAACAACACAAAGGGACCCTGGCTGACAATGTTTGCAGACAATTGCAAGGTGGGTGCTATGTGTAGATCCCCATATCATGTTGACATCCTGCATAAAGGCCCAACTGAGACATCCTACTGTTGTCAGAACACTGGCCTTAGGCTGAACGGAAAGAAATATGTCGCAATCCTGTGTGGAATCAATGTGTTTCCCATGAAGTAACACATTGCTGGTAGTCCAATGGACACATAAGTCTTTATAAGAGGCCTGGGAACGCAAGCTGACAGTGACCTCTTTTATGGCCACCACATTGCTACTATGGACAGAAATAACTTCTATGTGGCACATCTCATAAGTAAGGGTGTGTCATCCAGTAAGGAAGAGGTCAATGTCTCCCTCTACTCTCTCCTCATTAGGCCAACCAGCAGGTACAATATCACATTTGCCATGTACATAGCTCACTAGATATTTGCAACAACTGTGGAGGCTGCAAGTGTACCTCACTAATAGGACCCTAGCCTGCAAACAACTGTCCTATATGGACAGAGTGCAATACCTCCAAGTATTCTTGGCCACATCTTGGCTACTTACAAGCAATCCATGCTTGACTGACAATGCCATGTGTGGCTAGCTGTGCTAGGAATGCCATATCTAGTGAAACTCTGATCTATATGCACCACATGCCATGGATACCTCAACCTCATTACCACAATCAACAGAACATGCTGGGGGACAGGTACATAACCCAGCAAGTGGACATGTAATGCAATATATGTCGCATACATATCAGAGCACCTCACTGGCCCTCTTCAAGAGAAATCTGGATGAGTGGATGGGGAATTTAACTGTCACCCTGGCCATCACTCAAGTGGCAATGGTCAATAGATGCACTGGGAAAAAATGTCAGGTCGCATGATGCCGGGGTACTCCCATGGGCTAGGCTTGTCATGGCTCCATGCCCATTAGCCTGGTACACACCTATGACACATGATCCTATGAATCTCAGTCCTGGCAAATGTGTGTGTGTGTGTGTGTGTGTGTGTGTGTGTGTGTGTGTGTGCACGTGCATGTGCAAGACCAGTATCCTGAGTGCGTTTTTGAGGAGAGGAATATATCCATTGGGTGGCCAAGTATTACAATTGTAGGCCATCGTACCCCCAGCACACATCCTATGCTCCACTGTACGAGGGCTGCTTTTTTACATTAACTGCAGAGGTATCTGTACACACTCTGCAGACCTATAAGCCCTGTGCTGTGTGCAACAGCTATGTAACAGTATGGAATAAGCAGCTAGAGAGGCAGAAGTCTTAATCACACTACTGGCACACTTGAGTGTGTGCAATGGTGTGTATAGCAGTGTTTGGGAGAGTGTGTACACTCGTGCATGACATTAGTATGAGACCTGTCACACCCACTACACTACCCATTGCCATACCTTACAAGGGCACATGATGTTACTCACTATACATGTACTTTGGAAACTCAACACACTATGAGCTCTGTGCCACCTGTGATAACTGCATAATACTGTACTACCACTAACTAGATGAGTAGGGATTTCAAACCCAACACTGGCAAGTGTGTGTGTGTGTGTGTGTGTGTGTGTGTGTGTGTGTGTGTGTGTGTGTGTGTGTGTGTGTGTGTGTGTGTGTGTGTGTGTGTGTGTGTGTGTGTGTGTGTGTGTGTGTGTGTGTGTGTGTGTGAGAGAGAGAGAGCAGTATTCTCTGTGTGTTGGGTCAACACAATAACCTCTGGGTGTGTGGAATTTACAAATTCTGAGGTGTGTTCCACCCACTACACTTACCATTGTCCACTGTAAAAGAGCTGCTGATGTCAGCCACCATACACGTACCTGTATACACCCCTCAGCCCTATAAGCTACATAGCACAAACTGCTATACAGATCTGTTAACTGTGTACAGCTGTACCGTGGATATGACACACTCAATATGTTACCACATTGCCATACTCCTTGTAGATAATGTCTGCAGGGCGACATCCTGTTGACACAAAGACACCTAGAAGACAGAATACATTATGGAGACCACATTCTGTCAGCATTAATAACAATAATGCATCATGGCTGGACAGCTACACACTCTGACATGTAACCATTAAACATGCTGGCTGACAACACTTTACACAGCATTACATTCCTAAACTGTACTAAATTCACCCTGTGCATCAGACCCATATTAGTATGTCCCTGCATTGATGGTATGGATGACAGGGACGTGGCACAGGTATCATCATGTGCACAGGGTGTGGTGTGGGTTTGACAGAGGCCTAGGCTGGACCATTTGGTTGGCATCACGTGTGTGTGTGTTTGGGGGTTGTTCATTAAATGGGCTGTGTAGAGGTGGTGTGTGTAAGTCTGGAGGTGACCTGGCTGTAATGGTGATGTGTGTGTGTATGGATGCACACAGTCATGCCATGTGGCTGCCCTACACAGAGGTATGTTGGACAGCTGTGGGACGTGCATGGCAGGGTGTGCAATTCACCTTCTCTGGCCACATACATGGGAACTGGGCCTGCCAGGGGACCCATTGGGCTGACCAGGCACAAGGCCAGATGCAGTACTACTCCCCGATGGTGACTGCTGTCTGCTGGATCCATGTCCCTGTTGGGACCAGCGAGGACCACGTGTCCATGGCCTGCTGTGTTGTGGTGTGGACAGCATCCCCCTTGCAGTCATGCTGCTGGTACTGCCACTATGGGAGCGAGAAGCTGCATGGCCACGTGGAACCACAGCTGTTCGTGCTGCTGTCCTACATACAAGTGGCCAATGGACAACTCCCACCACATGCTATATCACAGACATTACACATTCAAGGATTGACATTCCACGGTTGAGGATTCCCACAATCTCACTCAACCATCTATCCATGACCCAGCATAATAAGGTGGGCATCAGCACGATCATAGAGGTTGTCACGCATAGCAGGAAGAGTGGCATTCATGACCCTGAGAAGCTGTCTTGTGTTATGCCTGTGCTTCCATGATAGTCTGAAACATGTGTCTGGTGACACTTGCTGTGACACTTGCTGTGGAACTTGTGACAGGGGCATGACAGGCAGCAATCCCCCTTTGAGCATCCCTGCCTATCCACCTCTTGTGGGACCTCGCCTGTTATCTGGCTATGGCTGGTATCTACAGATACACTTGCCATAGTCATCACACTTGCCTGTCCCATGCCATTACCCGCCAACTGTCCATCATCTATTGCCACTGGTGATGGGGTATGTGTGGGCATTGTGACTGTGTGCGGAGATGGGGTGGACAACAGTGGAATGCCAAGCAGTGGCACAGATTCAGCCACTGACAACCCTTCCTGTGCCTCACTATAGCTATCATCATTGTCAGAGTCTGCAGAGACACTGACATCAGTTCCCAAGTGGGAGGGGCCTCAACCCCCATTGCCACATGTGAGGGGAAGACAATAAATGTAAATTAATACTGCTACATTATGGTTGGCTGCTAGGCACACAGACACGTACAGGTGAGGTGGCACAAAGCTATTACACAGACCTCACATTACCCAAAAGGTGACATGTATGACACACAGCCCTCATCATCATGCACTGCAGCCATTCTCAAGCCTTGTTACTAACAATATACATCTCTGGGAAGCATGAGTACTGTTAGTAGGTGACGTCCATTCCCCTAGCACACACTGCATCCATGTACACATTATTGCTGTTCACTTGTATAGCACAGTGGCAACTACTGTAGACCATACCTCACAACAGTACAAATCATTGAAGAATGTGTAGATGTCTGTCTGGCACATATGTTTGCTCTGTTCCTCACAACCCCTATGTGTTTGTCTGACACATAAATGGGATCATATGAGGACTGATGTCACTAATTAATGACATACATTTGATTTGCAGACCTCATCACCAGCAGTGAATGTATATTCAAAGAAATCCACAACATACTGGACCTGGTCATCACCAACATGGGTGACAGGTGTTCTGTACTGGGGGTCAACCCGTCACTGGTTAGATCAGACCATAGACTAATCACCCTTCATGTCCACACCCCACCACCACCCCCAACCAAGGAAATCACAGTGAAAAACTTTTCTAAAGCAAACTTCACCTTACATAAGGCAGAGGTGGTAAGTTTCACAGCCCCCACGCTAAAGAATAACACTGCCCAAGGTATAGAATCCTTTACAATTGCACCCTATGAGCACCTACAAGGATGCATGGATCATGCCATCCCTAACAAGACCAAGATTCATTCCCCTAAGAGAAGGAAACCAGTCTGGTGGACCCTTGCCATGAACAGGTTATACAACAGGAGGAGGAAATTAGTTCAGAAAAAAAGCAAATCCCAAGAAGGAAAGACATCCCTGATCAGTATCAGTCAGAAACTAAGGTCCCTCATAAAATCATCCAAGGCTAACGTCAAAAGAAAAATAACCAAGGATTCGAAAGATAACTACAAAGCCTTCTTTAGCTATGTCAAGAATCTAAGTGGCAACTCGCAGATATGCTCTGAGCTAGTGCAAAATAGCACAAAATATACTGAACCTACTGATATTGCCAACATCCTGGCAGATAGATTCAGTGCAAACTTCACCTCCCTCTCACCTTCAAAAGGGCCCACAACAATACTGGAAAAGTGTAGTGTCCTGGAAATCACAGAAGCACAGGTGAAAACAGCCCTTTCAAAAGTCAAAAACACAGCATCAATGGGGCCAGATGGTGTCCCAGGCTGCGTCTTGCATGAACTACAGAACAAACTAACCCCCCACCTAAACACGCTGTTCAACCTCAGCCTCTGCACAGGCTACATGCCCATAGAATGGTGCACAGCAATGGTTATTCCGCTCCACAAAGGAGGGGCCACAACTGACCCTGGTAACTATCGCCCCATAAGCCTGACTAGCCTGGTCTGTAAGGCTATGGAGCGCATCATCATGGAACTCATTAACAAAGACATTGGGAACCTCCAAACACTTGACCTGACCCAGTTCATCTTTGTTAAGGGCAGATCATGCCTACTAAACCTGGTTGACTTCTTTGAGACAGTCACCAAGGCCATAGATGAGGGAAAGGTGGTTCACACAGCTTACCTTGATCTTGCCAAGGCATTCGACACCATTCCTCACTTGGGTATAACAGAAAAACTCACCAGCCTTAACATAAACCCCTACGTCACAAGATGGGTTGCCAACTGGCTTACAGACAGAACTCACACGGTAAGAATAGCGGGCTCCTGGTCCGACTCTAAACCAGTCACAAGTGGTGTCCCGCAAGGCTCGGTTCTGGGACCCCTATTGTTTGGCATATATTTCTCAAAAGTACAGGCAAACACATGAGGACTATGGCTAACCAAGTTTGCTGATGACTGAAAACTGGGAGCCATAATTGAATCTCCGGCTGACACGGACATCCTTCAAAAAGGCCTTTCTGAGACAGACACCTGGTGTCAAAGTCATGGCCTCAAGCTAAATGCCAAAAAATGCATAGTCATCCCATTTGGGAAAAACAAAACACCCATGAATTACCACATAGGCGGCAGCCTCCTTAATACAGAAGAGGTAATAAAAGATCTGGGGACCCAGGTAGATAGTAATCTCTCCTTTGACAATCATATTACCAAAGTAGTTAGGAAATCCTTCTATGTGGCCCATCTAATTACTAAGGGGTTCGCATCTAGAAATAAAGAGGTTATAGTGCCCCTGTACTCGCCACTCATCAGACATCATAGAGTACAATGCCCCATTTGGGATGTACCTCACAAGACACTTCCAACAGCTGTAAAGACCACAAAAGCACCTCACCAAGAGAATCACTGTCCTCAAACATATGTCCTATGCAGCCCGACTGAAAAAACTCCGGCTGTACTCAGTGGCATATCGCTTACTCAGAGGTGATCTCTGCCTGACTTACAAAGCCATGTCCAACTCAGAATTGATGGACATGCTCCACCTAAAGAAATCCAAGTCACTGCGAGCCACGCGGTCTTGTGAGCTAAACCTCGCCACAACAATAAATAGAACATGCTGGAGGGATAGATTCCTGTTACAGACACTCCCCATGCTTTGGAACAAAATTCCTAACTACATTAGACAGAGCCCCTCACTAACACTCTTCAAGAGAAGCCTTAACGAGTGGATGGGTAACAGAAAATACACCCCTGGGATCACTTCATTGGCTCTGCTTGACAGTGGCTCAGTTAATTAATCAATGGGGCGGCGAAAGCCGACACACTCTGGCTAGGCTTAAAAATGCCCTTGGGCAGATAGCCTAGTACCTACCTATGAACCTATGAACCTATGAACCTAATCCTGTTAGACCAACAACCTTCTAAGCTTAACGTGGATATGATAAGTGTACACACCCCTGTTAACATGGCAGGCTCTTGTATCATATAAAATGAGACTACAATACTGCATTCAAAAACATTACCCACCTTAAATGTGACATGTGACCTGTGCAAGCCAATCGAGAAACAAACAAATGTTTTAGTTGTGAAATATACTGAGTGAGATGTGTACGATACAGTGGTTGCATAGATGTGGACACCCTTAAACCAATGCTTTTTTGAGACATCTGTTAAGTGAACTACAGCAGCTACTCTTTCTGGGAAGGGGAGTATCAGCATGGCACACCTTGACTTGGCATTATTTCGACAGTCTTCCCTACAAAGGTCCTCCAACTCTGTCAGCTGGCAAGGGCAGCTCATATGCACAGATGTTGGAGGTCACACTGGGGGTTTACTATTGGTGTTAAGTCTGGTCTTTGTGTGGCCCAATGCATACCCTTGATTGTATTTGGGTGGTGCCATTCTTACGTAGCTTAGGATGTATGCTTCAGATCATTGTCATGTTGGAAGCTGAAACCCCTCTCTATCCTCAGCCATCTTGCAGATGCTTGACGGCTTTGAGCCACATGTGAGTGTTATTTGAACTGCTCATAATTCCCTCCACCATGCCTACAGGCCTAGTTCCAGCTAATGAACAGCAACCTCAAAGCAGGGGACTGCCACCACTGAGCTTCAACATGTGGATGGTGGTCTTTAGGTGAAGTGCGGTGCTGCTTGTGCACCACGTGTAGCTTTAGGGATAGTGGCTGTAAGTTTGAATCTTGGTCTCATTACACCATACACATTTCAACACATGCCTTTGGGAGTCCTGGCGTTATGTTTTGCTACTTGTACACAGCCATGCATGATGTTTGGTGTGGGTAAATGCTTCTATCTACTGACCCTACCCCATAGGCCAGACTTATGCAGAATCCAGGCGAGTGTTGCCACATTTACTAGAAAACCAGTACTTACCAGAGAGTCCTGCAAGTCCCTCAGTGTTGCTGCATGTCTCCTGGAAGCCTCCCTGATCAGTTCTCAACATGTCCTTCCATCTGTTTTGGAAGGACATCTGGTTCTTTTCAACAGCGCTATTGTCTCGTATTTAATCTACCTTTTGATGATTGTCTCCACTGTGTTCTATGGTTTATCCAATGCTGTGTTAATGTTGTTGTACCCTACTTCTGACTAATACCTTTCAAATGTAAGATCCCTATGATGGTTTGTAAGATGTGTGCAAGCCATGGCTTCTTCTGGTACAGGCAACTGAGCAAATGTCATGAATACACTGCTCCAACAGTGGACCATTATTCGTTGTTACATTGAGTCCCAGTACTTGATGGCAGGTGTGTACCCAAGCAGAGTGAATGTTGTCGGTACATCACAAGCTGCTCCTACAATGTGTTATTTGGAGGGTGTGCACACATATGCATCCAGTGTATTGTAAGGTTTGTATACCCCGTATTTTGTGGCCTAACATATTGTTGAGTTTTAGAAGTTAATTGTTCATGTGTTATGGTCACATTACAGGTTGGAAAAGGTGTGGAATGTAATACTGTGGTCTCTCATTGTATATATCAGAAACACTTTGCATCTTGACAGGGGTGTATACACTGTGGCATCCACTGTATAGGATTAATGTGTCATACATGTCCCTACCATAGCCCATTTGTCCCCCAGTTTGTTGGTCTCTGTCCATACATCTTGCACTGACAGGTTATGAGGTATGCTGCAAGAATGTTACATTACCCTTCAGATAGACCCATATGGTGACCACTGTGATGCACTACAATTAACACCACCACAAGTGAACATGGACATCAAGCAAAATGGCTAGTTGTGTATTGGCAAAGCACAACAAAACAATTACATACTCATCAGCTACAGGGTGCTGTTCTACTTGTAGACCAGGGGGAGCTAAATAGGTGTGGAAGAGAGGTACTGTCAGCAGACTCACACGTGGCCTTGGTACAGGGGGGAAGTGGCCTTTCTGCACATTAACAGTACAACCACCAATACTACGAAATATGCTGCCCAGCACCATAGATGTGCACTTATGTCCATTACCAAACCCCGTCCCCAACTACTATCTTATCTGACATATGCATGTAGATGCTCTACAGATACAAACCATAATACTATGAAATATGCTGCCCATCACCATAGATGTGCACTTATGTGCATTACCAAACGCCGTCCACAACTACTATCTTATCTGACATATGCATGTAGATACTCTACAGATACAAGTATGTATGCCACAGTACTCTATTAATGTGCACTAGGGCCTTACCTGCACACTTCTCTTCCATTGTGTGGGGGGGCACTCACATCCACAATTCTGAATTCAGCAAGATGTTGTGTGCTTGTGGTGGGTGCACCCAGGCTGGCGAGGAGCTCTTCGGTGGGTGTCAGTGGGGCCTGCATGACTGGGACTGCACCTGTGGCTGTCACTTCTCTGGCTATAGCAGCAGCCCTTCACTGGGCATTATGTATGAGTTCAGCAGCACAATGCCAGATCCGCTCATAGGTTCTTGTTTGCAGGCCGACATTGTTTACCCAGTGGACTAGGTCATTCCACAGGGTGGTCCGCTCCTGCAGATGTTCCTGAGTACGTCCAAACATGACTTCATAATGGTTGACAATGGTGTCAATTATTTCAGCTGTTTATTCTACACTGTAGGGTGGATTTTGGGGGTGCTGCATCCCTACTGGAAGTCATAAACAGTGAAACACATCATAGCACCTCATACAGTTGTCAACAGTATGGACAGAAATTGCACATCAACAGTGGATATTTGTTGCCAGCATTCACAACTACACCATACCCCTGTAATCTATCAGCACAATATTAGCTTGCATTGCACTCCTGACCCTGATGTGTCATATTCCCCCCAGTGACAGACAGTTAATTGCATTAACCTCTATTCCCCATTCATTTCTGTGTAGAGGGATGATAGTGGCCATCTTCCATGTGGATGGGGTGCAGATGGTGCCAAGGCTGTGTTTGACTACACTGTGTGATGGAACTGTGAGCACATGCCTGAGTTCATGTAGGATGCAGACAGGGATGTTATCAGGCCCCATGGAGACTTGCTGTTGTTGCCTTTCAGTAGGCAATATGTACCTGCTCACCACTGATGAGGAGGAGGGGTGCAGTTGATGTGCATATCTCCCTATAGGGATGGGGGGACAGTGGGGTGATGTTCACACCTAACCTGTCTGATGCAGGTTGCCTATAACCATGGTATGTGTGTCTGAGGTGTGATTTAACACCAGTACAGGGTGAATTGTGTTGTTGCCTCTGAGACTGACAACATATGTGAAGACATCCTTGTGACTAACCTTGGCAGTGTGGCTATGTGTGATTTGTACTCATAGTTAGCCTTACAGGGAGTCACCTGTGACCTTACATGCTTGTTAAGATAGAGGTGGGCATGCTTCCAAGTTGTTGTCTGCACCTATGCGGCCCTGTACAGCAAAGTGGCAACTTATTATGTGGTTTGTGTATTGCTGCTGTCCACCAAAGGACATTACTCTACCTTGGTGGAAGTGGGTTTTGCAGGTCAGCTATTGTTGAGTCCATACAGTTACAATGGATATATAAGTGTACACACCCATATTACAATGCCTATTCTTTGTGCTATTGTAACTTGACACCAAATAACTCATTTCAAAACAATTCCCACCTTTAATGTGACCTATAGCCTGTACAATTCCATTGAAAACATAACAATCTGTTGTGGGAAAACATGCAAATTGAAATCAGTACAATAAACTGGTTGCATGAGTGTGCACACCCTTAAACAGATACTTTGTGGAAACACCTGTAGAGATAATGACAGCATTCAGTCGTCTTAGGTCGGAGTCGATCGTCATGGCACATCTTTACTTGGCAATAGTTGCCCAGTTTTCCTTGCAACAGCATTAAAAATTTGTCAGTTTGTGAGGGCATCTCTTGTGCACAGCCCTATTCAGGGCAATCCACAAATCAGATTTTCTGTTGGATGTAGGTCTGGCCACTGGCTGACACATTCCGAAACTCTAATTTTCATCTGGTGAAGCCATTCCTTTGTCGATGTGGATGTATGCTTTGGGTCATTGTCATGTTGACAGATAAAATCTCTCTTCATCTTCAGCTTTCTAGCAGATGACTGAAGGTTTGGGGACAAAAATGGTTGGTATTTGGAACTGTTCATAATTCCCTCCCTCTTGAGTAGAGGCCCAGTTCCAGATTTTGAAAAGCAACCCCACAGCAAGATACTGCCACCACCATGCTTCACCAGGGGGACGGTGATGCAAAGTGTTGTTTTGGGCCAAACATACTTCTTGGAATTGTGGGCCAAAGGTTCAACCTTGGTGTCATCAGACCATAACACATTGTCCAACATGCTTTTTGGAGACTTGATGTACTGTTTGGCAATGTTTGTCCAGCCCTGGACATTTTTCTGTATAAGAAAAGGCTTCCATCTAGCAAATCTACCCTATAGGGCAGACACATGGGGAAGACAGAAGATTGTTGTCACATGTGGTACACACCCAGTACTTGGCAGGCATTCCTGCAGCTCATTCAGTGTTGCTGTAGGTCCCCTGGCAGCCTCTATGTCCAGTTGTCATCTTGTCTTGTCATCCATTTTGGATGGACATCCAGGTGTTTGCAGTGTCACTGTTGTCCCATATCTTCTCCACTGTCTAGTGACTGCACTGCATTCCATGGTATATCCAATGCTGTG
>NC_056749.1:247101199-247108699 GCF_019279795.1 Protopterus annectens
CATCTGTACATTATTTGGGCTGTGTATGGAGGGGGGTGGATGTAAGTGTTATGGCTCCCTTTTTATCTGACTGTACATGCTTTTCCAGTTTCTGCTGCTCTATTGGCTATATGTGTTTGTAGGGGCAGACTGAGACATGTCCTGTACCATGGTCAGGATTCAGACTACACTGTGAATTGGGCCAGTATATGCAGGAATAGTGTGTGTGGCAAACAATGTTGTATTTGTTCACACATTCCGTATATTCTACTATTCACTTGACCTAGCGGTATGTGACTGTGGTGAAAGTGGTTGTGGGTATGCACTTTCACACTGGTGTCTGTTTTTTCAGTGCTGTTACATCCCTGTAATGCCTGATATATTTGCAAATACATGTGTAATTCCCCATAGCAGATTTGCTATTTTAATTACTTGTGCTATTTCACTGAATATATGTTACAACAGACAGAAGGGTGTTGCTGCAGCAACGGTGTCAGCTTATCCATGCTACTACTTCAGATATGTACTCATTTTCATGGCTTCCACCCACCACTTTGTCAGCCTTGGTCCAGATTCATTGCAGTAAGGGGTTCTGAGCGTACCTCTCAACTGACTGGATTGTTTCAGGATGTCCAGGTTTATTGCTCATATTTCTGATCTGTTTTACAGATTAGTCTCATTTCTCGGGTAAATCACTGTAATGATATGGGGATTTTTGTCAGTAAATGATGACATACATTTCATTTTCAGACCTCACACCTGTCAGAATATGTATGCTGAAACAAAATGTGTTACTCTGGTAACTTTCTACATTTATAAGGGCAATATTTAAAAGAGGTCCCTAGTTTGGGCCCATTGTCCCCCCATTCTGACAGCCTTTGGACAGATTTGTTGCACTAAGAGGTTGAGAGGTATGATTCTGAGATACAACCCCACTACATGTTCTGAGCACATATATCTATATATCTATATATGTATGTATAGCTATCTCTCTCTCTCTCTATATATATATATATATATATATATATATATATGTATATACATATTTGTATGTATATATATATATATATATATATATATATATATATATATATATATATATATATATATACACATATAGGTTCATAGGTGTGTAATAGGCTAATGGGCCTGGAGCCTTTAGAAACCTAGCCCATAGGATTACCCTGGCATTGTACCACACGACCTTAGCTCACAGTGGCTTTGTCGAGTTGAGTCACTGGAGTGATCCCCAGGGTGGATTTCTATTTTCCATCCACTCATCAAGATTTCTCTTGAAGAGGGCCAGTGAGGTGCTCTGCTTGACATGTATGGCAAGTGTATTCCATAGCATGGGCACTCTCTGGGTTATGAACCTGTCCCTCCAGCATGTTGTGTTGATTGTGGTAATGAGGTTGAAGTCTGCAGAGTATGTGGTGCAGAGGGATTGTGATTTCTCTAGCTGTAGCATTTCTAATAGAGCTGGGTCAGACATAGTTTTGTAAGTCAAGCAGAGATCATCTCTAAGTAGGCAATATGAGACAGAGAATAGTTGGAGTTTTTTATTTGTCCATATAGGACAAGTGTTTAAGGCCTAGGATCCTGTTTGTGAGGTACTTTTGCAGTCTCTCCACTTGCAGGTGTCTATTGAGGTACATGCCAAATGGGGCATTGTACTTGACAGTTGGCCTAATGAGGGAAGAGTAGAGGGAGACAATGACCTCTTTCTTCCTGGATACAAAAGCCTTAGTAATGGAATGTGCCACATAGAAGGACTTTGACTGCATGGTGTAATGTGGTGGTCAAGGGAGAGGTTGCTGTCGACCTGTGTTCCCAGATCTCTTATAATGCCTTCTGTGTTCAGGGGACTACCATCGATGTGGTAAGTCATGGGAACCAGGATTCTCCCAAAGGAGATGATGACACATTTTTTTGTCAGCGAGCTTAAGGCCATGGTTCTGACACCAGTCATTGGACTCAGTGAGGCTTTTCTGTAGGATGTCAACATCACTTATGGAGTTAATAATAGCTCTCAACTTGCATTCGTCTGCAAACTTTGTCAGCCAGAGTCTCTTTGTGTTGCTCTGGACTTCAGAGACGTAGATACCAAACAGGAGATGATCCAGGACCAAACCCTGTGGGACTCTACTCATGACTGGTCAGCAGTATGACTTGGAGTCAGCTACTTTCACAGTGTGGGTTCTACCTGTGACCCAGTTTGCAACCCACCTAGTGATATAGAGGTTGATGCCTAGCTTAGTGAGTTTTTACATGAATCCTGAGTGGGGAATGGTATCAAAGGCCTTGGCCATATCCAGGTAGGCTGTATGAAACACCTTGCCTTCATCCACAGCTGTGGTGACTGACTCAAAGAAGTCAACCAGGTTGAGAAGGCATGACCTATCCTTCACAAAACTAAACTGTGTTGCATCCAGAGTTTGGAGATTTCCTATATCTCTGTTTATTAGGTCCATGATGATGCATCCCATAGCTTTGCATAACAGACTCATCAGGCTAATGGGGAGATAGTTCCCAGGGTCTGTAGTCACTCCTTCTTTGTGGGGAGGGATGACTGTAGCAGTGTGCCATTTGGTAGGGACATGAGGCTGTGGTTGAACAGGGCACACAGGTGAGGTGCCAGTTCACTCTGTAGTTCATGTAGAACACAGCCTGGGATATTGTCAGGTCCCATAGCTGCTGTATTCTTGGCCTTGGACAGTGCTGTTTTAACCTTTGAGCAGTAATACTGGGTGCCTGGCAATCTAATGGTATTGTGATTGGTCCTTCGGGGGGGGGGGGGAGTAAACTTGGCAATGAATCTGTCAGCCAGTATATTGGCCATATCTGTTGGCTCGGTATAGGTGGTACCATTGTGCAGTAGTGCAGAGCAAATCTGGGTATTGCCAGGGAGATTCTTTACATAACTATAGAAGGCCTTGTGGTTGTCTTTATTATCTGCTGCAATTCTGTTTTCATAGTTAGCTTTGGAGGATTTGATGAGGATCTCAACTTTTTGTTGAGGCTGTTAAGGGAGTTTTTCCAGTCCTGGGACTTCACCTTATTCTGCATCACTTTCCTCCTTCTGTTGTAGAGCTTGTTTATGGCAGGGGACCACCAGATTGGCTTCCTTTTTATGGAGGGGGACCATCTTGGTTCTATTGGGTATGGCGGAATCCATGCATTTGTGGAAGTGTTCATACATTGCAATGGTGTATGATTCGGCGGTTATGCAACTATTCTCCATTTGTATGGGTGCCATGAAGTTAGCCAGGTCTGTTTGTAGGAGCCCAAAGTTACCTTTAGAAAAGTTATTCATGGTGGTTACCTTTGCAGGGGGCGTGGGAGGGATGTGGGTTTCCAAGGTAATTAGTTTGTGATCAGATCTAACCAGGGAGGAGTTGATTATTGGTGTACAGCAACAGTCACCCATCTTAGTAATGACCACGTCAAGGATGTTGCAACCTGTAGTGGGGGTAAGAAAAAGCTGGTCCAAGCCACTGGATTTACTGAATTCCAGGAAATGTTGGGCAAGTGCATTGGTACATGAGTAGCTATCCCAGTTAATGGAGGGTTAGTTGAAGTCAACCAGTATGACAGTGTTAGGTTGCACCCTAATATTCTCCAGGGTGATTAGGAATGTGGAGTGTGAGCCTTGGGACATGGTTGGAGACCTATAGCAGGCTACGGCCTGAATCGCTGTCTTACCCAATGTTAGCTGCACCTGCAGTATCTCTGATGTGTTATGTTGGGGCTACCAGTCTGGAAGTGTGTGCATCCTTTATGAATATGGGAACACCATCACCTTTGGAGCTTCAGTTCAAGTTCTGGGGCCAGAAGGTGTGGAATAAGTTATAGCCTGGTAGTGCAAGGGTGCTTTCTGTTGCCTTGAACCAGGTCTCTGTTACAGCACAAATGTCGATGTTCTCCATTTTAAGGGGTGCTTCAAGTGAGTGCATTTTGAGATTTAGACTTATAGCATTGAGCAGCATGAGCCTCAGATTGCATTTGTTTGTAGCTGTTATATATTTATTTATATTTATGTCTATATATATATATATATATATATATATATATATATATATATATATATTTATATATATGTATTTACTTTACTATATATGTGTATGTATATATGTATATATTTTAGATGTCTCTCTCTCTCTCTCTCTCTCTCTCTATATATATATATATATATATATATACACGTGTGTGTTGTATAGGTTTTTCCACATATATGCATCTTCATAGATATATACATGCATATATAGAAAACCTGACTGATTCTACAGAATATTTTCCCTACTGTTGACTGACTCTACTGGCTGATATGTTTGAACAAGCATCATTATTTTCTAGGGCTCGCATGATGTAGTGGTACATTACTCTGACTGTGGTGTACAGGGCCCTGGGTTCAAGACTTGGCAGGATGATTATTTTTTTGCAAACCAGGAAAGTGGCTGCTGGAGACAGTGGGATAGGGGCAATATTTAAAGTAGGTCTGTAGTTTGGGCCCATTGACCCCCATTTTTACAGCCTTTGACAGGTTTATTGCAGTAACAGGTTGGGGGTATGGTTCTGAAGTACGACTCCACTACATGTTTTAAGTACATATATATATATATATATATATATATATATATATATATATATATATATATATATATATATATATATATGTGTGTGTGTGTGTGTGTGTGTGTGTATATATATATATATATATATATATTTATTTATATGTATAAATATATATATATATATTTATGAATATATATATATATATATATATATATATATATATATATATATAAATATATATATATATATATATATATATATATATGAATACATATATATATATATATATATATATATATATATATATTTACTTTTCTATATATATCTATATTTATATATTTTATATGTATATCTGTACATATATTTTGTATTTATTTTTCCATATATATGCATCTCCATACATATATGCATTTATATATATATATATATATATATATATATATATATATATATATATATATATATATATATATATATATATATATATATATATATATATATACACACACACACACACACACACACACACACACACACACACACACACACACACACACACAGAATTTGAAGGTGAATTTGGACACTCAAACCCCTGAAACAGGGGTGAGGACAACAGTAATGTGTTGTTAAGCCCATTAGACCAGATTACATGTGTCCAGTGGACACGTGTTCAAAATGGACAGCTACGTATGAGGAGACATTTTTTTGTAGGAACAGATTGCCCTTTTTTTTTTTTTTTTTTTTTTTTTTTTAATAAGGTGAGAGTGGGATGTTGGAGAAGGATAGTATGTATAACTGGGGACGTAGGTTGGGTAAGAAGACAGACAAGACAGCAGACAGATTTAATATATGACACATGTGGGGGTAAATACCTTGTACAGGGAGGGTGATTAGGAATCAGATGTCCACGAGTCCCCAAATGGATACAGTGGGACTGAGGTCTCCACCCATGGGCAGTCAACACTGCACCTTCACAGCCCGAAAGGTGGCTGTGCTGGAGGCTGAGCAGGAAGTGCAGGCTGACCCTCAAGATGCACCATGCGGCCCTCAAGCTGGTGTAGTAGATCTCTGAACCCCTTTTGAAACTTGCTATGCATCAATCCCTGGACCTGACGATGGGTGACAGTGTACTGTCTGCACCTGCTCCCGGGGGGGCAGGCCCCATCCCCTGAATTGGTTCCACCTGAAGGTGGTGCAGGACCAGCGGACAAGGAGGTCCTGGGTTGAGTCCCAGATGTGCTGAGGCCAGGTGCCACAGCCAGTTGAGGCGGGACAGGCGGATACACTGGGATCGGCCTTCCCAGACGTGCTATGGTGTTTCAGTTTTATAACATATGTTGGTTAGTCATGAAAAACACATTCCAGGATTAGTTATAACAACATGCATAGGTATTCCCATTAACCCAAAACAACAGATTTGGAACAGTTGCATAGCAAACAGAATGCATGCATATATGGAACCACAGTGGGCATTATAATGGCATGCAGGTTACATTGATAGCAACAGGCCACCAATGATAGTATTTGAAATGGGAACATTAATAGTCAAATGTTTAAATATTTGTAGAACAATTGGACATGTCCCAACAGTAGGTTTGGTGAAAAGCATACCCATTGATCTATGTGTTTAGATTATTAGTGCAGATAGGGTGGGGGAGAGAGAGAGATGTCAATTAACAACTGTATAGGCTTCAATTGCTCACAATTTTAATGATCATTGCTCTAATCATTACTCTCCTGGTATTACCTCACTTTACATCACCCTATGGCCTTGGATTGGGCAGTGGTATGTTTGTACACGGTGTATAATTACAGCCTTCTTACAGCTACTTTATACCTTTTCTTACCTGGCAGACCTGTGGAGGAAGTTTCTGTTAACACTACCTGACTGTTTCTACCCATATTCACATTGTCAGGGTTATATATATGCACCCGTACTGTGTGAGTGTGTGTGTGTGTGTGTGTGTGTGTGTGTGTGTGTGTGTGTGTGTGTGTGTGTGTGTGTGTGTGTGTGTGTGTGTGTGTGTGTGTGCTATTGCCATACTCTGCCATGATGTATATCGGTCACCCTGAGTGTGGGAGGCAGTGACCACTAGCTATGACAGCGTGACACTTGAGGGACATTTCATGGAGGAGACTACTTGGTGTATGTACTTATCTTGCTGTCATTTGCAGCCTTGGGGTTGAACAGTGGGTGTTGTACACAGCATATAATTACAGTCTTCTTACAGCTAAGATATACCTTTTCTTACCTGGCAGACCTGTGAGGAAATTTCTGTTAACACTACCTGACTGTTTCTACACATATTCACATTTTCCTGAGTGAAAATATTCATACAGTTTACTACCGCTCCTGGGATTCAAACCGTGCTTGGTTGTGAATAAAACAGAACAAAGTTTGTGTTTCTTCAGAATGAGCTATTGAGAAACTGCTGTCTCTTATTTGACTGTTTTCTGCCTAATACTCTCTTGGTTGTATAATCTGACCTTGTAAGTCTGACATTTATGCATGGCAGATAGTTCTTATACTGTGTATTCATACTTTGACATAGCACAGTCTGGAAAACACTGGTTAACACAACATTACTATTCAGGTATCAAATCTTGGTGCTTGGAACATTTCATATAGTTAATCTCCTGTTTTCCAACTCCGCAATCTTTGTCAGATGAGTCTTGATTATTTAATGCTTTCAGAGCTATAGTTGCTGTGCAGAAACTGTACACATTTCGATTCATACCACCACATACCAAAGTAAACATGACCAGTCCAGGGTTTTGACTTTTATTGATAGGTACTGACACTTTTATTGATATATACCCTGTACATCACTATTAATCTGCTAATGTCTCATTTATTCAGTACAAACCATACCCATTTTTAAATAGTGACTGATGATATTCTACTCCTTTCTATTTATTTGCCATGAATACTACAAGCTAGATTTGTAC